>NW_024610200.1:0-124999 GCF_016920785.2 Ixodes scapularis | reverse complement strand
CCGTTTAATTGGCTCACTCGTATCGCGCGCTTTGGCTGCGGTGCCCTATGAGAGCGAAAATCCCAAGACTGCGCGGTCTCTCACAAGGCAATTTCGGCGCCGTCTAATTGGCTCACTCGTATCGCGCGCTTTGGCTGCGGTGCCCTATGAGAGCGAAAATCCCAAGACTGCGCGATCTCTGACAAGACAATTTCGGCGCCGTCTAATTGGCTCACTCGTATCGCGCGCTTTGGCTGCGGTGCCCCATGAGAGCGAAAATCCCAAGACTGAGCGGTCTCTCACAAGGCAATTTCGGCGCCGTTTAATTGGCTCACTCGTATCGCGCGCTTTGGCTGCGGTGCCCTATGAGAGCGAAAATCGCAAGACTGCGCGGTCTCTCACAAGGCAATTTCGGCGCCGTCTAATTGGCTCACTCGTATCGCGCGCTTTGGCTGCGGTGCCCTATGAGAGCGAAAATCCCAAGACTGCGCGATCTCTGACAATACAATTTCGGCGCCGTCTAATTGGCTCACTCGTATCGCGCGCGTCGGCTGCGGTGCCCTATGAGAGCGAAAATCCCAAGACTGCGCGGTCTCTCACAAGGCAATTTCGGCGCCGTCTAATTGGCTCACTCGTATCGCGCGCTTTGGCTGCGATGCCCTATGAGAGCGAAAATCCCAAGACTGCGCGATCTCTGACAAGACAATTTCGGCGCCGTCTAATTGGCTCACTCGTATCGCGCGCTTTGGCTGCGATGCCCTATGAGAGCGAAAATCCCAAGACTGCGCGATCTCTGACAAGACAATTTCGGCGCCGTCTAATTGGCTCACTCGTATCGCGCGCTTTGGCTGCGATGCCCTATGAGAGCGAAAATCCCAAGACTGCGCGATCTCTGACAAGACAATTTCGGCGCCGTCTAATTGGCTCACTCGTATCGCGCGCTTTGGCTGCGGTGCCCTATGAGAGCGAAAATCCCAAGACTGCGCGGTCTCTCACAAGGCAATTTCGGCGCCGTCTAATTGGCTCACTCGTATCGCGCGCTTTGGCTGCGATGCCCTATGAGAGCGAAAATCCCAAGACTGCGCGATCTCTGACAAGACAATTTCGGCGCCGTCTAATTGGCTCACTCGTATCGCGCGCTTTGGCTGCGGTGCCCTATGAGAGCGAAAATCCCAAGACTGCGCGGTCTCTCACAAGGCAATTTCGGCGCCGTCTAATTGGCTCACTCGTATCGCGCGCGTCGGCTGCGGTGCCCTATGAGAGCGAAAATCCCAAGACTGCGCGATCTCTGACAAGACAATTTCGGCGCAGTCTAATTGGCTCACTCGTATCGCGCGCTTTGGCTGCGGTGCCCTATGAGAGCGAAAAACCCCAAGACTGCGCGGTCTCTCACAAGGCAATTTCGGCGCCGTTTAATTGGCTCACTCGTATCGCGCGCTTTGGCTGCGGTGCCCTATGAGAGCGAAAATCCCAAGACTGCGCGGTCTCTCACAAGGCAATTTCGGCGCCGTCTAATTGGCTCACTCGTATCGCGCGCTTTGGCTGCGGTGCCCTATGAGAGCGAAAATCCCAAGACTGCGCGATCTCTGACAAGACAATTTCGGCGCCGTCTAATTGGCTCACTCGTATCGCGCGCGTCGGCTGCGGTGCCCTATGAGAGCGAAAATCCCAAGACTGCGCGGTCTCTCACAAGGCAATTTCGGCGCCGTCTAATTGGCTCACTCGTATCGCGCGCTTTGGCTGCGATGCCCTATGAGAGCGAAAATCCCAAGACTGCGCGATCTCTGACAAGACAATTTCGGCGCCGTCTAATTGGCTCACTCGTATCGCGCGCTTTGGCTGCGATGCCCTATGAGAGCGAAAATCCCAAGACTGCGCGATCTCTGACAAGACAATTTCGGCGCCGTCTAATTGGCTCACTCGTATCGCGCGCGTCGGCTGCGGTGCCCTATGAGAGCAAAAATCCCAAGACTGCGCGATCTCTGGCAAGACAATTTCGGCGCCGTCTAATTGGCTCACTCGTATCGCGCGCTTTGGCTGCGATGCCCAATGAGAGCGAAAATCCCAAGACTGCGCGGTCTTTGACAAGGCAATTTCGGCGCCGTCTAATTGGCTCACTCGTATCGCGCGCTTTGGCTGCGATGCCCAATGAGAGCGAAAATCCTAAGACTGCGCGGTCTCTCACAAGGCAATTTCGGCGCCGTCTAATTGGCTCACTCGTATCGCGCGCGTCGGTTGCGGTGCCCTATGAGAGCGAAAATCCCAAGACTGCGCGGTCTCTGACAAGGCAATTTCGGCGCCGTCTAATTGGCTCACTCGTATCGCGCGCTTTGGCTGCAATGCCCAATGAGAGCGAAAATCCCAAGACTGCGCGGTCTCCGACAAGGCAATTTCGGCGCCGTCTAATTGGCTCACTCGTATCGCGCGCTTTGGCTGCGATGCCCAATGAGAGCGAAAATCCCAAGACTGCGCGGTCTCTGACAAGGCAATTTCGGCGCCATCTAATTGGCTCACTCGTATCGCGCGCTTTGGCTGCGATGCCCAATGAGAGCGAAAATCCCAAGACTGCGCGGTCTCTGACAAGGCAATTTCGGCGCCGTCTAATTGGCTCACTCGTATCGCGCGCGTCGGCTGCGGTGCCCTATGAGAGCGAAAATCCCAAGACTGCGCGGTCTCTGACAAGGCAATTTCGGCGCCGTCTAATTGGCTCACTCGTATCGCGCGCTTTGGCTGCGATGCCCAATGAGAGCGAAAATCCCAAGACTGCGCGGTCTCTGACAACGCAATTTCGGCGCCGTCTAATTGGCTCACTCGTATCGCGCGCGTCGGCTGCGGTGCCCTATGAGAGCGAAAATCCCAAGACTGCGCGGTCTCTGACAACGCAATTTCGGCGCCGTCTAATTGGCTCACTCGTATCGCGCGCTTTGGCTGCGATGCCCAATGAGAGCGAAAATCCCAAGACTGCGCGGTCTCTGACAAGGCAATTTCGGCGCCGTCTAATTGGCTCACTCGTATCGCGCGCGTCGGCTGCGATGCCCTATGAGAGCGAAAATCCCAAGACTGCGCGGTCTCTGACAACGCAATTTCGGCGCCGTCTAATTGGCTCACTCGTATCGCGCGCGTCGGCTGCGATGCCCTATGAGAGCGAAAATCCCAAGACTGCGCGGTCTCTGACAAGGCAATTTCGGAGCCGTCTAATTGGCTCACTCGTATCGCGCGCTTTGGCTGCGATGCCCAATGAGAGCGAAAATCCCAAGACTGCGCGGTCTCTGACAAGGCAATTTCGGCGCCGTCTAATTGGCTCACTCGTATCGCGCGCGTCGGCTGCGGTGCCCTATTAGAGCGAAAATCCCAAGACTGCGCGGTCTCTGACAAGACAATTTCGGCGCCGTCTATTTGGCTCACTCGTATCGCGGGCTTTGGCTGCGGTGCCCTATGAGAGCGAAAATCCCAAGACTGCGCGGTCTCTGACAACGTAATTTCGGCGCCGTCTAATTGGCTCACTCGTATTGCGCGCGTCGGCTGCGGTGCCCTATGAGAGCGAAAATCCCAAGACTGCGCGGTCTCTAACAAGGCAATTTCGGCGCCGTCTAATTGGCTCACTCGTATCGCGCGCGTCGGCTGCGGTGCCCTATGAGAGCGAAAATCCCAAGACTGCGCGGTCTCTCACAAGACAATTTCGGCGCCGTCTAATTGGCTCACTCGTATCGCGCGCGTCGTCTGCGGTGCCCTATGAGAGCGAAAATCCCAAGACTGCGCGGTCTCTCACAAGGCGATTTCGGCGCCGTCTAATTGGCTCACTCGTATCGCGCGCGTCGGCTGCGGTGCCCTATGAGAGCGAAAATCCCAAGACTGCGCGGTCTCTTACAAGGCAATTTCGGCGCTGTCTAATTGGCTCACTCGTATTGCGCGCGTCGGCTGCGGTGCCCTATGAGAGCGAAAATCCCAAGACTGCGCGGTCTCTCACAAGACAATTTCGGCGCCGTCTAATTGGCTCACTCGTATCGCGCGCGTCGGCTGCGGTGCCCTATGAGAGCGAAAATCCCAAGACTGCGCGGTCTCTAACAAGGCAATTTCGGCGCCGTCTAATTGGCTCACTCGTATCGCGCGCGTCGGCTGCGGAGCCCTGTGAGAGCGAAAATCCCAAGACTGCGCGGTCTCTTACAAGGCAATTTCGGCGCCGTCTAATTGGCTCACTCGTATCGCGCGCGTCGGCTGCGGTGCCCTATGAGAGCGAAAATCCCAAGACTGCGCGGTCTCTTACAAGGCAATTTCGGCGCCGTCTAATTATCTCACTCGTATCGCGCGCTTTGGCTGCGATGCCCTATGAGAGCGAAAATCCCAAGACTGCGCGGTCTCTGACAACGCAATTTCGGCGCCGTCTAATTGGCTCACTCGTATCGCGCGCGTCGGCTGCGGTGCCCTATGAGAGCGAAAATCCCAAGACTGCGCGGTCTCTGACAAGGCAATTTCGGCGCCGTCTAATTGGCTCACTCGTATCGCGCGCTTTGGCTGCGATGCCCTATGAGAGCGAAAATCCCAAGACTGCGCGGTCTCTGACAACGCAATTTCGGCGCCGTCTAATTGGCTCACTCGTATCGCGCGCGTCGGCTGCGGTGCCCTATGAGAGCGAAAATCCCAAGACTGCGCGGTCTCTGACAAGGCAATTTCGGCGCCGTCTAATTGGCTCACTCGTATCGCGCGCTTTGGCTGCGATGCCCTATGAGAGCGAAAATCCCAAGACTGCGCGGTCTCTGACAACGCAATTTCGGCGCCGTCTGATTGGCTCACTCGTATCGCGCGCGTCGGCTGCGGTGCCCTATGAGAGCGAAAATCCCAAGACTGCGCGGTCTCTGACAAGGCAATTTCGGCGCCGTCTAATTGGCTCACTCGTATCGCGCGCTTTGGCTGCGATGCCCAATGAGAGCGAAAATCCCAAGACTGCGCGGTCTCTGACAAGGATATTTCGGCGCCGTCTAATTGGCTCACTCGTATCGCGCGCTTTGGCTGCGATGCCCAATGAGAGCGAAAATCCCAAGACTGCGCGGTCTCTCACAAGGCAATTTCGGCGCCGTCTAATTGGCTCACTCGTATCGCGCGCGTCGGTTGCGGTGCCCTATGAGAGCGAAAATCCCAAGACTGCGCGGTCTCTGACAAGGCAATTTCGGCGCCGTCTAATTGGCTCACTCGTATTGCGCGCTTTGGCTGCGATGCCCAATGAGAGCGAAAATCCCAAGACTGCGCGGTCTCTGACAAGGCAATTTCGGCGCCGTCTAATTGGCTCACTCGTATCGCGCGCGTCGGCTGCGGTGCCCTATGAGAGCGAAAATCCCAAGACTGCGCGGTCTCTGACAAGGCAATTTCGGCGCCGTCTAATTGGCTCACTCGTATCGCGCGCTTTGGCTGCTATGCCCAATGAGAGCGAAAATCCCAAGACTGCGCGGTCTCTGACAAGGCAATTTCGGCGCCGTCTAATTGGCTCACTCGTATCGCGCGCGTCGGCTGCGGTGCCCTATGAGAGCAAAAATCCCAAGACTGCGCGGTCTCTGACAAGGCAATTTCGGCGCCGTCTAATTGGCTCACTCGTATCGCGCGCTTTGGCTGCGATGCCCAATGAGAGCGAAAATCCCAAGACTGCGCGGTCTCTGACAAGGCAATTTCGGCGCCGTCTAATTGGCTCACTCGTATTGCGCGCTTTGGCTGCGATGCCCAATGAGAGCGAAAATCCCAAGACTGCGCGGTCTCTGACAAGGCAATTTCGGCGCCGTCTAATTGGCTCACTCGTATCGCGCGCGTCGGCTGCGGTGCCCTATGAGAGCGAAAATCCCAAGACTGCGCGGTCTCTGACAAGGCAATTTCGGCGCCGTCTAATTGGCTCACTCGTATCGCGCGCTTTGGCTGCGATGCCCAATGAGAGCGAAAATCCCAAGACTGCGCGGTCTCTGACAACGCAATTTCGGCGCCGTCTAATTGGCTCACTCGTATCGCGCGCGTCGGCTGCGGTGCCCTATGAGAGCGAAAATCCCAAGACTGCGCGGTCTCTGACAACGCAATTTCGGCGCCGTCTAATTGGCTCACTGGTATCGCGCGCTTTGGCTGCGATGCCCAATGAGAGCGAAAATCCCAAGACTGCACGGTCTCTGACAAGGCAATTTCGGCGCCGTCTAATTGGCTCACTCGTATCGCGCGCGTCGGCTGCGATGCCCTATGAGAGCGAAAATCCCAAGACTGCGCGGTCTCTGACAACGCAATTTCGGCGCCGTCTAATTGGCTCACTCGTATCGCGCGCGTCGGCTGCGATGCCCTATGAGAGCGAAAATCCCAAGACTGCGCGGTCTCTGACAAGGCAATTTCGGCGCCGTCTAATTGGCTCACTCGTATCGCGCGCTTCGGCTGCGATGCCCAATGAGAGCGAAAATCCCAAGACTGCGCGGTCTCTGACAAGGCAATTTCGGCGCCGTCTAATTGGCTCACTCGTATCGCGCGCGTCGGCTGCGGTGCCCTATGAGAGCGAAAATCCCAAGACTGCGCGGTCTCTGACAAGACAATTTCGGCGCCGTCTATTTGGCTCACTCGTATCGCGCGCTTTGGCTGCGGTGCCCTATGAGAGCGAAAATCCCAAGACTGCGCGGTCTCTGACAACGCAATTTCGGCGCCGTCTAATTGGCTCACTCGTATTGCGCGCGTCGGCTGCGGTGCCCTATGAGAGCGAAAATCCCAAGACTGCGCGGTCTCTAACAAGGCAATTTCGGCGCCGTCTAATTGGCTCACTCATATCGCGCGCGTCGGCTGCGGTGCCCTATGAGAGCGAAAATCCCAAGACTGCGCGGTCTCTCACAAGACAATTTCGGCGCCGTCTAATTGGCTCACTCGTATCGCGCGCGTCGTCTGCGGTGCCCTATGAGAGCGAAAATCCCAAGACTGCGCGGTCTCTCACAAGGCAATTTCGGCGCCGTCTAATTGGCTCACTCGTATCGCGCGCGTCGGCTGCGGTGCCCTATGAGAGCGAAAATCCCAAGACTGCGCGGTCTCTTACAAGGCAATTTCGGCGCCGTCTAATTGGCTCACTCGTATTGCGCGCGTCGGCTGCGGTGCCCTATGAGAGCGAAAATCCCAAGACTGCGCGGTCTCTCACAAGACAATTTCGGCGCCGTCTAATTGGCTCACTCGTATCGCGCGCGTCGGCTGCGGTGCCCTATGAGAGCGAAAATCCCAAGACTGCGCGGTCTCTAACAAGGCAATTTCGGAGCCGTCTAATTGGCTCACTCGTATCGCGCGCGTCGGCTGCGGTGCCCTATGAGAGCGAAAATCCCAAGACTGCGCGGTCTCTTACAAGGCAATTTCGGCGCCGTCTAATTGGCTCATTCGTATCGCGCGCGTCGGCTGCGGTGCCCTATGAGAGCGAAAATCCCAAGACTGCGCGGTCTCTTACAAGGCAATTTCGGCGCCGTCTAATTGGCTCACTCGTATCGCGCGCTTTGGCTGAGATGCCCTATGAGAGCGAAAATCCCAAGACTGCGCGGTCTCTGACAACGCAATTTCGGCGCCGTCTAATTGGCTCACTCGTATCGCGCGCGTCGGCTGCGGTGCCCTATGAGAGCCAAAATCCCAAGACTGCGCGGTCTCTGACAAGGCAATTTCGGCGCCGTCTAATTGGCTCACTCGTATCACGCGCTTTGGCTGCGATGCCCTATGAGAGCGAAAATCCCAAGACTGCGCGGTCTCTGACAACGCAATTTCGGCGCCGTCTAATTGGCTCACTCGTATCGCGCGCGTCGGCTGCGGTGCCCTATGAGAGCGAAAATCCCAAGACTGCGCGGTCTCTGACAAGGCAATTTCGGCGCCGTCTAATTGGCTCACTCGTATCGCGCGCTTTGGCTGCGATGCCCTATGAGAGCGAAAATCCCAAGACTGCGCGGTCTCTGACAACGCAATTTCGGCGCCGTCTGATTGGCTCACTCGTATCGCGCGCGTCGGCTGCGGTGCCCTATGAGAGCGAAAATCCCAAGACTGCGCGGTCTCTGACAAGGCAATTTCGGCGCCGTCTAATTGGCTCACTCGTATCGCGCGCTTTGGCTGCGATGCCCAATGAGAGCGAAAATCCCAAGACTGCGCGGTCTCTGACAAGGCAATTTCGGCGCCGTCTAATTGGCTCACTCGTATCGCGCGCTTTGGCTGCGATGCCCAATGAGAGCGAAAATCCCAAGACTGCGCGGTCTCTCACAAGGCAATTTCGGCGCCGTCTAATTGGCTCACTCGTATCGCGCGCGTCGGTTGCGGTGCCCTATGAGAGCGAAAATCCCAAGACTGCGCGGTCTCTGACAAGGCGATTTCGGCGCCGTCTAATTGGCTCACTCGTATTTCGCGCTTTGGCTGCGATGCCCAATGAGAGCGAAAATCCCAAGACTGCGCGGTCTCTGACAAGGCAATTTCGGCGCCGTCTAATTGGCTCACTCGTATCGCGCGCGTCGGCTGCGGTGCCCTATGAGAGCGAAAATCCCAAGACTGCGCGGTCTCTGACAAGGCAATTTCGGCGCCGTCTAATTGGCTCAGTCGTATCGCGCGCTTTGGCTGCGATGCCCAATGAGAGCGAAAATCCCAAGACTGCGCGGTCTCTGACAAGGCAATTTCGGCGCCGTCTAATTGGCTCACTCGTATCGCGCGCTTTGGCTGCGGTGCCCTATGAGAGCGAAAATCGCAAGACTGCGCGGTCTCTCACAAGGCAATTTCGGCGCCGTCTAATTGGCTCACTCGTATCGCGCGCTTTGGCTGCGGTGCCCTATGAGAGCGAAAATCCCAAGACTGCGCGATCTCTGACAAGACAATTTCGGCGCCGTCTAATTGGCTCACTCGTATCGCGCGCGTCGGCTGCGGTGCCCTATGAGAGCGAAAATCCCAAGACTGCGCGGTCTCTCACAAGGCAATTTCGGCGCCGTCTAATTGGCTCACTCGTATCGCGCGCTTTGGCTGCGATGCCCTATGAGAGCGAAAATCCCAAGACTGCGCGATCTCTGACAAGACAATTTCGGCGCCGTCTAATTGGCTCACTCGTATCGCGCGCTTTGGCTGCGATGCCCTATGAGAGCGAAAATCCCAAGACTGCGCGATCTCTGACAAGACAATTTCGGCGCCGTCTAATTGGCTCACTCGTATCGCGCGCTTTGGCTGCGATGCCCTATGAGAGCGAAAATCCCAAGACTGCGCGATCTCTGACAAGACAATTTCGGCGCCGTCTAATTGGCTCACTCGTATCGCGCGCTTTGGCTGCGATGCCCAATGAGAGCGAAAATCCCAAGACTGCGCGGTCTCTGACAAGGCAATTTCGGCGCCGTCTAATTGGCTCACTCGTATCGCGCGCTTTGGCTGCGATGCCCAATGAGAGCGAAAATCCCAAGACTGCGCGGTCTGTGACAAGGCAATTTCGGCGCCGTCTAATTGGCTCACTCGTATCGCGCGCTTTGGCTGCGATGCCCTATGAGAGCGAAAATCCCAAGACTGCGCGGTCTGTGACAAGGCAATTTCGGCGCCGTCTAATTGGCTCACTCGTATCGCGCGCTTTGGCTGCGATGCCCAATGAGAGCGAAAATCCCAAGACTGCGCGATCTCTGACAAGACAATTTCGGCGCCGTCTAATTGGCTCACTCGTATCGCGCGCTTTGGCTGCGATGCCCTATGAGAGCGAAAATCCCAAGACTGCGCGGTCTCTGACAAGGCAATTTCGGCGCCGTCTAATTGGCTCACTCGTATCGCGCGCTTTGGCTGCGATGCCCAATGAGAGCGAAAATCCCAAGACTGCGCGGTCTCTGACAACGCAATTTCGGCGCCGTCTAATTGGCTCACTCGTATCGCGCGCTTTGGCTGCGATGCCCTATGAGAGCGAAAATCCCAAGACTGCGCGGTCTGTGACAAGGCAATTTCGGCGCCGTCTAATTGGCTCACTCGTATCGCGCGCTTTGGCTGCGATGCCCAATGAGAGCGAAAATCCCAAGACTGCGCGGTCTCTGACAAGGCAATTTCGGCGCCGTCTAATTGGCTCACTCGTATCGCGCGCGTCGGCTGCGGTGCCCTATGAGAGCGAAAATCCCAAGACTGCGCGGTCTCTGACAAGACAATTTCGGCGCCGTCTAACTGGCTCACTCGTATCGCGCGCTTTGGCTGCGATGCCCTATGAGAGCGAAAATCCCAAGACTGCGCGATCTCTGACAAGACAATTTCGGCGCCGTCTAATTGGCTCACTCGTATCGCGCGCTTTGGCTGCGATGCCCTATGAGAGCGAAAATCCCAAGACTGCGCGATCTCTGACAAGACAATTTCGGCGCCGTCTAATTGGCTCACTCGTATCGCGCGCTTTGGCTGCGATGCCCTATGAGAGCGAAAATCCCAAGACTGCGCGGTCTCTGACAAGACAATTTCGGCGCCGTCTAATTGGCTCACTCGTATCGCGCGCTTTGGCTGCGATGCCCTATGAGAGCGAAAATCCCAAGACTGCGCGATCTCTGACAAGACAATTTCGGCGCCGTCTAATTGGCTCACTCGTATCGCGCGCTTTGGCTGCGATGCCCTATGAGAGCGAAAATCCCAAGACTGCGCGGTCTCTGACAAGACAATTTCGGCGCCGTCTAATTGGCTCACTCGTATCGCGCGCTTTGGCTGCGATGCCCCATGAGAGCGAAAATCCCAAGACTGCGCGATCTCTGACAAGGCAATTTCGGCGCCGTCTAATTGGCTCACTCGTATCGCGCGCTTTGGCTGCGGTGCCCTATGAGAGCGAAAATCCCAAGACTGCGCGGTCTCTGACAAGACGATTTCGGCGCCGTCTAATTGGCTCACTCGTATCGCGCGCTTTGGCTGCGATGCCCTATGAGAGCGAAAATCCCAAGACTGCGCGATCTCTGACAAGACAATTTCGGCGCCGTCTAATTGGCTCACTCGTATCGCGCGCTTTGGCTGCGATGCCCTATGAGAGCGAAAATCCCAAGACTGCGCGATCTCTGACAAGACAATTTCGGCGCCGTCTAATTGGCTCACTCGTATCGCGCGCTTTGGCTGCGATGCCCTATGAGAGCGAAAATCCCAAGACTGCGCGATCTCTGACAAGACAATTTCGGCGCCGTCTAATTGGCTCACTCGTATCGCGCGCTTTGGCTGCGATGCCCAATGAGAGCGAAAATCCCAAGACTGCGCGGTCTCTGACAAGGCAATTTCGGCGCCGTCTAATTGGCTCACTCGTATCGCGCGCTTTGGCTGCGATGCCCAATGAGAGCGAAAATCCCAAGACTGCGCGGTGTGTGACAAGGCAATTTCGGCGCCGTCTAATTGGCTCACTCGTATCGCGCGCTTTGGCTGCGATGCCCTATGAGAGCGAAAATCCCAAGACTGCGCGGTCTGTGACAAGGCAATTTCGGCGCCGTCTAATTGGCTCACTCGTATCGCGCGCTTTGGCTGCGATGCCCAATGAGAGCGAAAATCCCAAGACTGCGCGATCTCTGACAAGACAATTTCGGCGCCGTCTAATTGGCTCACTCGTATCGCGCGCTTTGGCTGCGATGCCCTATGAGAGCGAAAATCCCAAGACTGCGCGGTCTCTGACAAGGCAATTTCGGCGCCGTCTAATTGGCTCACTCGTATCGCGCGCTTTGGCTGCTATGCCCAATGAGAGCGAAAATCCCAAGACTGCGCGGTCTCTGACAACGCAATTTCGGCGCCGTCTAATTGGCTCACTCGTATCGCGCGCTTTGGCTGCGATGCCCTATGAGAGCGAAAATCCCAAGACTGCGCGGTCTGTGACAAGGCAATTTCGGCGCCGTCTAATTGGCTCACTCGTATCGCGCGCTTTGGCTGCGATGCCCAATGAGAGCGAAAATCCCAAGACTGCGCGGTCTCTGACAAGGCAATTTCGGCGCCGTCTAATTGGCTCACTCGTATCGCGCGCGTCGGCTGCGGTGCCCTATGAGAGCGAAAATCCCAAGACTGCGCCGTCTCTGACAAGACAATTTCGGCGCCGTCTAACTGGCTCACTCGTATCGCGCGCTTTGGCTGCGGTGCCCTATGAGAGCGAAAATCCCAAGACTGCGCGGTCTCTGACAACGCAATTTCGGCGCCGTCTAATTGGCTCACTCGTATTGCGCGCGTCGGCTGCGGTGCCCTATGAGAGCGAAAATCCCAAGACTGCGCGGTCTCTCACAAGACAATTTCGGCGCCGTCTAATTGGCTCACTCGTATCGCGCGCGTCGGCTGCGGTGCCCTATGAGAGCGAAAATCCCAAGACTGCGCGGTCTCTAACAAGGCAATTTCGGCGCCGTCTAATTGGCTCACTCGTATCGCGCGCGTCGGCTGCGGTGCCCTATGAGAGCGAAAATCCCAAGACTGCGCGGTCTCTCACAAGACAATTTCGGCGCCGTCTAATTGGCTCACTCGTATCGCGCGCGTCGTCTGCGGTGCCCTATGAGAGCGAAAATCCCAAGACTGCGCGGTCTCTCACAAGGCAATTTCGGCGCCGTCTAATTGGCTCACTCGTATCGCGCGCGTCGGCTGCGGTGCCCTATGAGAGCGAAAATCCCAAGACTGCGCGGTCTCTTACAAGGCAATTTCGGCGCCGTCTAATTGGCTCACTCGTATCGCGCGCTTTGGCTGCGATGCCCTATGAGAGCGAAAATCCCAAGACTGCGCGGTCTCTTACAAGGCAATTTCGGCGCCGTCTAATTGGCTCACTCGTATCGCTCGCGTCGGCTGCGGTGCCCTATGAGAGCGAAAATCCCAAGACTGCGCGGTCTCTAACAAGGCAATTTCGGCGCCGTCTAATTGGCTCACTCGTATCGCGCGCATCGGCTGCGGTGCCCTATGAGAGCGAAAATCCCAAGACTACGCGGTCTCTTACAAGGCAATTTCGGCGCCGTCTAATTGGCTCTCTCGTATCGCGCGCTTTGGCTGCGATGCCCTATGAGAGCGAAAATCCCAAGACTGCGCGGTCTCTTACAAGGCAATTTCGGCGCCGTCTAATTGGCTCACTCGTATCGCGCGCGTCGGCTGCGGTGCCCTATGAGAGCGAAAATCCCAAGACTGCGCGGTCTCTTACAAGGCAATTTCGGCGCCGTCTAATTGGCTCACTCGTATCGCGCGCTTTGGCTGCGATGCCCTATGAGAGCGAAAATCCCAAGACTGCGCGGTCTCTTACAAGGCAATTTCGGCGCCGTCTAATTGGCTCACTCGTATCGCGCGCGTCGGCTGCGGTGCCCTATGAGAGCGAAAATCCCAAGACTGCGCGGTCTCTAACAAGGCAATTTCGGCGCCGTCTAATTGGCTCACTCGTATCGCGCGCGTCGGCTGCGGTGCCCTATGAGAGCGAAAATCCCAAGACTGCGCGGTCTCTTACAAGGCAATTTCGGCGCCGTCTAATTGGCTCACTCGTATCGCGCGCGTCGGCTGCGGTGCCCTATGAGAGCGAAAATCCCAAGACTGCGCGGTCTCTTACAAGGCAATTTCGGCGCCGTCTAATTGGCTCACTCGTATCGCGTGCTTTGGCTGCGATGCCCTATGAGAGCGAAAATCCCAAGACTGCGCGGTCTCTTACAAGGCAATTTCGGCGCCGTCTAATTGGCTCACTCGTATCGCGCGCGTCGGCAGCGGTGCCCTATGAGAGCGAAAATCCCAAGACTGCGCGGTCTCTAACAAGGCAATTTCGGCGCCGTCTAATTGGCTCACTCGTATCGCGCGCGTCGGCTGCGGTGCCCTATGAGAGCGAAAATCCCAAGACTGCGCGGTCTCTTACAAGGCAATTTCGGCGCCGTCTAATTGGCTCACTCGTATCGCGCGCTTTGGCTGCGATGCCCAATGAGAGCGAAAATCCCAAGACTGCGCGGTCTCTGACAAGGCAATTTCGGCGCCGTCTAATTGGCTCACTCGTATCGCGCGCTTTGGCTGCGATGCCCAATGAGAGCGAAAATCCCAAGACTGCGCGGTCTCTGACAAGGCAATTTCGGCGCCGTCTAATTGGCTCACTTGTATCGCGTGCGTCGGCTGCGGTGCCCTATGAGAGCGAAAATCCCAAGACTACGCGGTCTCTTACAAGGCAATTTCGGCGCCGTCTAATTGGCTCTCTCGTATCGCGCGCTTTGGCTGCGATGCCCTATGAGAGCGAAAATCCCAAGACTGCGCGGTCTCTTACAAGGCAATTTCGGCGCCGTCTAATTGGCTCACTCGTATCGCGCGCGTCGGCTGCGGTGCCCTATGAGAGCGAAAATCCCAAGACTGCGCGGTCTCTTACAAGGCAATTTCGGCGCCGTCTAATTGGCTCACTCGTATCGCGCGCTTTGGCTGCGATGCCCTATGAGAGCGAAAATCCCAAGACTGCGCGGTCTCTTACAAGGCAATTTCGGCGCCGTCTAATTGGCTCACTCGTATCGCGCGCGTCGGCTGCGGTGCCCTATGAGAGCGAAAATCCCAAGACTGCGCGGTCTCTAACAAGGCAATTTCGGCGCCGTCTAATTGGCTCACTCGTATCGCGCGCGTCGGCTGCGGTGCCCTATGAGAGCGAAAATCCCAAGACTGCGCGGTCTCTTACAAGGCAATTTCGGCGCCGTCTAATTGGCTCACTCGTATCGCGCGCGTCGGCTGCGGTGCCCTATGAGAGCGAAAATCCCAAGACTGCGCGGTCTCTTACAAGGCAATTTCGGCGCCGTCTAATTGGCTCACTCGTATCGCGTGCTTTGGCTGCGATGCCCTATGAGAGCGAAAATCCCAAGACTGCGCGGTCTCTTACAAGGCAATTTCGGCGCCGTCTAATTGGCTCACTCGTATCGCGCGCGTCGGCTGCGGTGCCCTATGAGAGCGAAAATCCCAAGACTGCGCGGTCTCTAACAAGGCAATTTCGGCGCCGTCTAATTGGCTCACTCGTATCGCGCGCGTCGGCTGCGGTGCCCTATGAGAGCGAAAATCCCAAGACTGCGCGGTCTCTTACAAGGCAATTTCGGCGCCGTCTAATTGGCTCACTCGTATCGCGCGCTTTGGCTGCGATGCCCAATGAGAGCGAAAATCCCAAGACTGCGCGGTCTCTGACAAGGCAATTTCGGCGCCGTCTAATTGGCTCACTCGTATCGCGCGCTTTGGCTGCGATGCCCAATGAGAGCGAAAATCCCAAGACTGCGCGGTCTCTGACAAGGCAATTTCGGCGCCGTCTAATTGGCTCACTTGTATCGCGTGCGTCGGCTGCGGTGCCCTATGAGAGCGAAAATCCCAAGACTGCGCGGTCTCTGACAAGGCAATTTCGGCGCCGTCTAATTGGCTCACTCGTATCGCGCGCGTCGGCTGCGGTGTCCTATGAGAGCGAAAATCCCAAGACTGCGCGGTCTCTTACAAGGCAATTTCGGCGCCGTCTAATTGGCTCACTCGTATTGCGCGCTTTGGCTGCGATGCCCTATGAGAGCGAAAATCCCAAGACTGCGCGGTCTCTTACAAGGCAATTTCGGCGCCGTCTGATTGGCTCACTCGTATCGCGCGCGTCGGCTGCGGTGCCCTATGAGAGCGAAAATCCCAAGACTGCGCGGTCTCTAACAAGGCAATTTCGGCGCCGTCTAATTGGCTCACTCGTATCGCGCGCGTCGGCTGCGGTGCCCTATGAGAGCGAAAATCCCAAGACTGCGCGGTCTCTTACAAGGCAATTTCGGCGCCGTCTAATTGGCTCACTCGTATCGCGCGCTTTGGCTGCGATGCCCTATGAGAGCGAAAATCCCAAGACTGCGCGGTCTCTTACAAGGCAATTTCGGCGCCGTCTAATTGGCTCACTCGTATCGCGCGCGTCGGCTGCGGTGCCCTATGAGAGCGAAAATCCCAAGACTGCGCGGTCCCTTACAAGGCAATTTCGGCGCCGTCTAATTGGCTCACTCGTATCGCGCGCTTTGGCTGCGATGCCCTATGAGAGCGAAAATCCCAAGACTGCGCGGTCTCTGACAACGCAATTTCGGCGCCGTCTAATTGGCTCACTCGTATCGCGCGCGTCGGCTGCGGTGCCCTATGAGAGCGAAAATCCCAAGACTGCGCGGTCTCTGACAAGGCAATTTCGGCGCCGTCTAATTGGCTCACTCGTATCGCGCGCTTTGGCTGCGATGCCCAATGAGAGCGAAAATCCCAAGACTGCGCGGTCTCTGACAAGGCAATTTCGGCGCCGTCTAATTGGCTCACTCGTATCGCGCGCTTTGGCTGCGATGCCCAATGAGAGCGAAAATCCCAAGACTGCGCGGTCTCTCACAAGGCAATTTCGGCGCCGTCTAATTGGCTCACTCGTATCGCGCGCGTCGGTTGCGGTGCCCTATGAGAGCGAAAATCCCAAGACTGCGCGGTCTCTGACAAGGCAATTTCGGCGCCGTCTAATTGGCTCACTCGTATCGCGCGCTTTGGCTGCGATGCCCAATGAGAGCGAAAATCCCAAGACTGCGCGGTCTCTGACAAGGCAATCTCGGCGCCGTCTAATTGGCTCACTCGTATCGCGCGCGTCGGCTGCGGTGCCCTATGAGAGCGAAAATCCCAAGACTGCGCGGTCTCTGACAAGGCAATTTCGGCGCCGTCTAATTGGCTCACTCGTATCGCGCGCTTTGGCTGCGATGCCCAATGAGAGCGAAAATCCCAAGACTGCGCGGTCTCTGACAAGGCAATTTCGGCGCCGTCTAATTGGCTCACTCGTATCGCGCGCTTTGGCTGCGATGCCCAATGAGAGCGAAAATCCCAAGACTGCGCGGTCTCTGACAAGGCAATTTCGGCGCCGTCTAATTGGCTCACTCGTATCGCGCGCGTCGGCTGCAGTGCCCTATGAGAGCGAAAATCCCAAGACTGCGCGGTCTCTGACAAGGCAATTTCGGCGCCGTCTAATTGGCTCACTCGTATCGCGCGCTTTGGCTGCGATGCCCAATGAGAGCGAAAATCCCAAGACTGCGCGGTCTCTGACAAGGCGATTTCGGCGCCGTCTAATTGGCTCACTCGTATCGCGCGCGTCGGCTGCGGTGCCCTATGAGAGCGAAAATCCCAAGACTGCGCGGTCTCTTACAAGGCAATTTCGGCGCCGTCTAATTGGCTCACTCGTATCGCGCGCTTTGGCTGCGATGCCCTATGAGAGCGAAAATCCCAAGGCTGCGCGGTCTCTTACAAGGCAATTTCGGCGCCGTCTAATTGGCTCACTCGTATCGCGCGCGTCGGCTGCGGTGCCCTATGAGAGCGAAAATCCCAAGACTGCGCGGTCTCTAACAAGGCAATTTCGGCGCCGTCTAATTGGCTCACTCGTATCGCGCGCGTCGGCTGCGGTGCCCTATGAGAGCGAAAATCCCAAGACTGCGCGGTCTCTTACAAGGCAATTTCGGCGCCGTCTAATTGGCTCACTCGTATCGCGCGCGTCGGCTGCGGTGCCCTATGAGAGCGAAAATCCCAAGACTGCGCGGTCTCTTACAAGGCAATTTCGGCGCCGTCTAATTGGCTCACTCGTATCGCGTGCTTTGGCTGCGATGCCCTATGAGAGCGAAAATCCCAAGACTGCGCGGTCTCTTACAAGGCAATTTCGGCGCCGTCTAATTGGCTCACTCGTATCGCGCGCGTCGGCTGCGGTGCCCTATGAGAGCGAAAATCCCAAGACTGCGCGGTCTCTAACAAGGCAATTTCGGCGCCGTCTAATTGGCTCACTCGTATCGCGCGCGTCGGCTGCGGTGCCCTATGAGAGCGAAAATCCCAAGACTGCGCGGTCTCTTACAAGGCAATTTCGGCGCCGTCTAATTGGCTCACTCGTATCGCGCGCTTTGGCTGCGATGCCCAATGAGAGCGAAAATCCCAAGACTGCGCGGTCTCTGACAAGGCAATTTCGGCGCCGTCTAATTGGCTCACTCGTATCGCGCGCTTTGGCTGCGATGCCCAATGAGAGCGAAAATCCCAAGACTGCGCGGTCTCTGACAAGGCAATTTCGGCGCCGTCTAATTGGCTCACTTGTATCGCGCGCGTCGGCTGCGGTGCCCTATGAGAGCGAAAATCCCAAGACTGCGCGGTCTCTGACAAGGCAATTTCGGCGCCGTCTAATTGGCTCACTCGTATCGCGCGCGTCGGCTGCGGTGTCCTATGAGAGCGAAAATCCCAAGACTGCGCGGTCTCTTACAAGGCAATTTCGGCGCCGTCTAATTGGCTCACTCGTATTGCGCGCTTTGGCTGCGATGCCCTATGAGAGCGAAAATCCCAAGACTGCGCGGTCTCTTACAAGGCAATTTCGGCGCCGTCTAATTGGCTCACTCGTATCGCGCGCGTCGGCTGCGGTGCCCTATGAGAGCGAAAATCCCAAGACTGCGCGGTCTCTAACAAGGCAATTTCGGCGCCGTCTAATTGGCTCACTCGTATCGCGCGCGTCGGCTGCGGTGCCCTATGAGAGCGAAAATCCCAAGACTGCGCGGTCTCTTACAAGGCAATTTCGGCGCCGTCTAATTGGCTCACTCGTATCGCGCGCTTTGGCTGCGATGCCCTATGAGAGCGAAAATCCCAAGACTGCGCGGTCTCTGACAACGCAATTTCGGCGCCGTCTAATTGGCTCACTCGTATCGCGCGCGTCGGCTGCGGTGCCCTATGAGAGCGAAAAGCCCAAGACTGCGCGGTCTCTGACAAGGCAATTTCGGCGCCGTCTAATTGGCTCACTCGTATCGCGCGCTTTGGCTGCGATGCCCAATGAGAGCGAAAATCCCAAGACTGCGCGGTCTCTGACAAGGCAATTTCGGCGCCGTCTAATTGGCTCACTCGTATCGCGCGCTTTGGCTGCGATGCCCAATGAGAGCGAAAATCCCAAGACTGCGCGGTCTCTCACAAGGCAATTTCGGCGCCGTCTAATTGGCTCACTCGTATCGCGCGCGTCGGTTGCGGTGCCCTATGAGAGCGAAAATCCCAAGACTGCGCGGTCTCTGACAAGGCAATTTCGGCGCCGTCTAATTGGCTCACTCGTATCGCGCGCTTTGGCTGCGATGCCCAATGAGAGCGAAAATCCCAAGACTGCGCGGTCTCTGACAAGGCAATCTCGGCGCCGTCTAATTGGCTCACTCGTATCGCGCGCGTCGGCTGCGGTGCCCTATGAGAGCGAAAATCCCAAGACTGCGCGGTCTCTGACAAGGCAATTTCGGCGCCGTCTAATTGGCTCACTCGTATCGCGCGCTTTGGCTGCGATGCCCAATGAGAGCGAAAATCCCAAGACTGCGTGGTCTCTGACAAGGCAATTTCGGCGCCGTCTAATTGGCTCACTCGTATCGCGCGCTTTGGCTGCGATGCCCAATGAGAGCGAAAATAACAAGACTGCGCGGTCTCTGACAAGGCAATTTCGGCGCCGTCTAATTGGCTCACTCGTATCGCGCGCGTCGGCTGCAGTGCCCTATGAGAGCGAAAATCCCAAGACTGCGCGGTCTCTGACAAGGCAATTTCGGCGCCGTCTAATTGGCTCACTCGTATCGCGCGCTTTGGCTGCGATGCCCAATGAGAGCGAAAATCCCAAGACTGCGCGGTCTCTGACAACGCAATTTCGGCGCCGTCTAATTGGCTCACTCGTATCGCGCGCGTCGGCTGCGGTGCCCTATGAGAGTGAAAATCCCAAGACTGCGCGGTCTCTGACAACGCAATTTCGGCGCCGACTAATTGGCTCACTCGTATCGCGCGCTTTGGCTGCTATGCCCAATGAGAGCGAAAATCCCAAGACTGCGCGGTCTCTGACAAGGCAATTTCGGCGCCGTCTAATTGGCTCACTCGTATCGCGCGCTTTGGCTGCGATGCCCTATGAGAGCGAAAATCCCAAGACTGCGCGGTCTCTGACAACGCAATTTCGGCGCCGTCTAATTGGCTCACTCGTATCGCGCGCTTTGGCTGCGATGCCCAATGAGAGCGAAAATCCCAAGACTGCGCGGTCTCTGACAAGGCAATTTCGGCGCCGTCTAATTGGCTCACTGGTATCGCGCGCTTTGGCTGCGATGCCCAATGAGAGCGAAAATCCGAAGACTGCGCGGTCTCTGACAACGCAATTTCGGCGCCGTCTAATTGGCTCACTCGTATCGCGCGCGTCGGCTGCGATGCCCTATGAGAGCGAAAATCCCAAGACTGCGCGGTCTGTGACAAGGCAATTTCGGCGCCGTCTAATTGGCTCACTCGTATCGCGCGCTTTGGCTGCGATGCCCAATGAGAGCGAAAATCCCAAGAGTGCGCGGTCTCTGACAAGGCAATTTCGGCGCCGTCTAATTGGCTCACTCGTATCGCGCGCGTCGGCTGCGGTGCCCTATGAGAGCGAAAATCCCAAGACTGCGCGGTCTCTGACAAGACAATTTCTTCGCCGTCTAATTGGCTCACTCGTATCGCGCGCTTTGGCTGCGGTGCCCTATGAGAGCGAAAATCCCAAGACTGCGCGGTCTCTGACAACACAATTTCGGCGCCGTCTAATTGGCTCACTCGTATTGCGCGCGTCGGCTGCGGTGCCCTATAAGAGCGAAAATCCCAAGACTGCGCGGTCTCTCACAAGACAATTTCGGCGCCGTCTAATTGGCTCACTCGTAACGCGCGCCTCGGCTGCGGTGCCCTATGAGAGCGAAAATCCCAAGACTGCGCGGTCTCTAACAAGGCAATTTCGGCGCCGTCTAATTGGCTCACTCGTATCGCGCGCGTCGGCTGCGGTGCCCTATGAGAGCGAAAATCCCAAGACTGCGCGGTCTCTCACAAGACAATTTCGGCGCCGTCTAATTGGCTCACTCGTATCGCGCGCGTCGTCTGCGGTGCCCTATGAGAGCGAAAATCCCAAGACTGCGCGGTCTCTCACAAGGCAATTTCGGCGCCGTCTAATTGGCTCACTCGTATCGCGCGCGTCGGCTGCGGTGCCCTATGAGAGCGAAAATCCCAAGACTCCGCGGTCTCTTACAAGGCAATTTCGGCGCCGTCTAATTGGCTCACTCGTATCGCGCTCTTTGGCTGCGATGCCCTATGAGAGCGAAAATCCCAAGACTGCGCGGTCTCTCACAAGGCAATTTCGGCGCCGTCTAATTGGCTCACTCGTATCGCGCGCGTCGGCTGCGGTGCCCTATGAGAGCGAAAATCCCAAGACTGCGCGGTCTCTTACAAGGCAATTTCGGCGCCGTCTAATTGGCTCACTCGTATCGCGCGCGTCGGCTGCGGTGCCCTATGAGAGCGAAAATCCCAAGACTGCGCGGTCTCTAACAAGGCAATTTCGGCGCCGTCTAATTGGCTCACTCGTATCGCGCGCGTCGGCTGCGGTGCCCTATGAGAGCGAAAATCCCAAGACTGCGCGGTCTCTTACAAGGCAATTTCGGCGCCGTCTAATTGGCTCACTCGTATCGCGCGCTTTGGCTGCGATGCCCTATGAGAGCGAAAATCTCAAGACTGCGCGGTCTCTTACAAGGCAATTTCGGCGCCGTCTAATTGGCTCACTCGTATCGCGCGCGTCGGCTGCGGTGCCCTATGAGAGCGAAAATCCCAAGACTGCGCGGTCTCTTACAAGGCAATTTCGGCGCCGTCTAATTGGCTCACTCGTATCGCGCGCTTTGGCTGCGATGCCCTATGAGAGCGAAAATCCCAAGACTGCGCGGTCTCTTACAAGGCAATTTCGGCGCCGTCTAATTGGCTCACTCGTATCGCGCGCGTCGGCTGCGGTGCCCTATGAGAGCGAAAATCCCAAGACTGCGCGGTCTCTAACAAGGCAATTTCGGCGCCGTCTAATTGGCTCACTCGTATCGCGCGCGTCGGCTGCGGTGCCCTATGAGAGCGAAAATCCCAAGACTGCGCGGTCTCTTACAAGGCAATTTCGGCGCCGTCTAATTGGCTCACTCGTATCGCGCGCTTTGGCTGCGATGCCCTATGAGAGCGAAAATCCCAAGACTGCGCGGTCTCTTACAAGGCAATTTCGGCGCCGTCTTCTTGGCTCACTCGTATCGCGCGCGTCGGCTGCGGTGCCCTATGAGAGCGAAAATCCCAAGACTGCGCGGTCTCTTACAAGGCAATTTCGGCGCCGTCTAATTGGCTCACTCGTATCGCGCGCTTTGGCTGCGATGCCCTATGAGAGCGAAAATCCCAAGACTGCGCGGTCTCTTACAAGGAAATTTCGGCGCCGTCTAATTGGCTCACTCGTATCGCGCGCGTCGGCTGCGGTGCCCTATGAGAGCGAAAATCCCAAGACTGCGCGGTCTCTAACAAGGCAATTTCGGCGCCGTCTAATTGGCTCACTCGTATCGCGCGCGTCGGCTGCGGTGCCCTATGAGAGCGAAAATCCCAAGACTGCGCGGTCTCTAACAAGGCAATTTCGGCGCCGTCTAATTGGCTCACTCGTATCGCGCGCGTCGGCTGCGGTGCCCTATGAGAGCGAAAATCCCAAGACTTCGCGGTCTCTGACAACGCAATTTCGGCGCCGTCTAATTGGCTCACTCGTATCGCGCGCTTTGGCTGCGATGCCCTATGAGAGCGAAAATCCCAAGACTGCGCGGTCTCTTACAAGACAATTTCGGCGCCGTCTAATTGGCTCACTCGTATCGCGCGCGTCGGCTGCGGTGCCCTATGAGAGCGAAAATCCCAAGACTGCGCGGTCTCTAACAAGGCAATTTCGGCGCCGTCTAATTGGCTCACTCGTATCGCGCGCGTCGGCTGCGGTGCCCTATGAGAGCGAAAATCCCAAGATTGCGCGGTCTCTCACAAGACAATTTCGGCGCCGTCTAATTGGCTCACTCGTATCGCGCGCGTCGTCTGCGGTGCCCTATGAGAGCGAAAATCCCAAGACTGCGCGGTCTCTCACAAGGCAATTTCGGCGCCGTCTAATTGGCTCACTCGTATCGCGCGCGTCGGCTGCGGTGCCCTATGAGAGCGAAAATCCCAAGACTGCGCGGTCTCTCACAAGGCAATTTCGGCGCCGTCTAATTGGCTCACTCGTATCGCGCGCTTTGGCTGCGATGCCCTATGAGAGCGAAAATCCCAAGACTGCGCGGTCTCTTACAAGGCAATTTCGGCGCCGTCTAATTGGCTCACTCGTATCGCGCGCTTTGGCTGCGATGCCCTATGAGAGCGAAAATCCCAAGACTGCGCGGTCTCACAAGGCAATTTCGGCGCCGTCTAATTGGCTCACTCGTATCGCGCGCTTTGGCTGCGATGCCCTATGAGAGCGAAAATCCCAAGACTGCGCGATCTCTGACAAGACAATTTCGGCGCCGTCTAATTGGCTCACTCGTATCGCGCGCTTTGGCTGCGGTGCCCTATGAGAGCGAAAATCCCAAGACTGCGCGATCTCTGACAAGACAATTTCGGCGCCGTCTAATTGGCTCACTCGTATCGCGCGCTTTGGCTGTGGTGCCCTATGAGAGCGAAAATCCCAAGACTGCGCGGTCTCTCACAAGGCAATTTCGGCGCCGTCTAATTGGCTCACTCGTATCGCGCGCTTTGGCTGCGATGCCCTATGAGAGCGAAAATCCCAAGACTGCGCGATCTCTGACAACGCAATTTCGGCGCCGTCTAATTGGCTCACTCGTATCGCGCGCTTTGGCTGCGGTGCCCTATGAGAGCGAAAATCCCAAGACTGCGCGATCTCTGACAACGCAATTTCGGCGCCGTCTAATTGGCTCACTCGTATCGCGCGCTTTGGCTGCGGTGCCCTATGAGAGCGAAAATCCCAAGACTGCGCGATCTCTGACAACGCAATTTCGCCGCCGTCTAATTGGCTCACTCGTATCGCGCGCTTTGGCTGTGGTGCCCTATGAGAGCGAAAATCCCAAGACTGCGCGATCTCTGACAACGCAATTTCGGCGCCGTCTAATTGGCTCACTCGTATCGCGCGCTTTGGCTGTGGTGCCCTATGAGAGCGAAAATCCCAAGACTGCGCGATCTCTGACAACGCAATTTCGGCGCCGTCTAATTGGCTCACTCGTATCGCGCGCTTTGGCTGCGGTGCCCTATGAGAGCGAAAATCCCAAGACTGCGCGATCTCTGACAACGCAATTTCGGCGCCGTCTAATTGGCTCACTCGTATCGCGCGCTTTGGCTGCGGTGCCCTATGAGAGCGAAAATCCCAAGACTGCGCGATCTCTGACAACGCAATTTCGGCGCCGTCTAATTGGCTCACTCGTATCGCGCGCTTTGGCTGTGGTGCCCTATGAAAGCGAAAATCCCAAGACTGCGCGATCTCTGACAACGCAATTTCGGCGCCGTCTAATTGGCTCACTCGTATCGCGCGCTTTGGCTGTGGTGCCCTATGAGAGCGAAAATCCCAAGACTGCGCGATCTCTGACAACGCAATTTCGGCGCCGTCTAATTGGCTCACTCGTATCGCGCGCTTTGGCTGCGGTGCCCTATGAGAGCGAAAATCCCAAGACTGCGCGATCTCTGAGAACGCAATTTCGGCGCCGTCTAATTGGCTCACTCGTATCGCGCGCTTTGGCTGCGGTGCCCTATGAGAGCGAAAATCCCAAGACTGCGCGATCTCTGACAACGCAATTTCGGCGCCGTCTAATTGGCTCACTCGTATCGCGCGCTTTGGCTGCGGTGCCCTATGAGAGCGAAAATCCCAAGACTGCGCGATCTCTGACAACGCAATTTCGGCGCCGTCTAATTGGCTCACTCGTATCGCGCGCTTTGGCTGCGGTGCCCTATGAGAGCGAAAATCCCAAGACTGCGCGATCTCTGACAACGCAATTTCGGCGCCGTCTAATTGGCTCACTCGTATCGCGCGCTTTGGCTGTGGTGCCCTATGAGAGCGAAAATCCCAAGACTGCGCGATCTCTGACAACGCAATTTCGGCGCCGTCTAATTGGCTCACTCGTATCGCGCGCTTTGGCTGCGGTGCCCTATGAGAGCGAAAATCCCAAGATTGCGCGGTCTCTCACAAGACAATTTCGGCGCCGTCTAATTGGCTCACTCGTATCGCGCGCTTTGGCTGCGATGCCCTATGAGAGCGAAAATCCCAAGACTGCGCGGTCTCTCACAAGGCAATTTTGGCGCCGTCTAATTGGCTCACTCGTATCGCGCGCTTTGGCTGTGGTGCCCTATGAGAGCGAAAATCCCAAGACTGCTCGGTCTCTCACAAGGCAATTTCGGCGCCGTCTAATTGGCTCACTCGTATCGCGCGCTTTGGCTGCGATGCCCTATGAGAGCGAAAATCCCAAGACTGCGCGATCTCTCACAAGGCAATTTCGGCGCCGTCTAATTGGCTCACTCGTATCGCGCGCTTTGGCTGCGGTGCCCTATGAGAGCGAAAATCCCAAGACTGCGCGATCTCTGACAAGACAATTTCGGCGCCGTCTAATTGGCTCACTCGTATCGCGCGCTTTGGCTGCGATGCCCTATGAGAGCGAAAATCCCAAGACTGCGCGATCTCTGACAAGACAATTTCGGCGCCGTCTAATTGGCTCACTCGTATCGCGCGCCTTTGGCTGCGATGCCCTATGAGAGCGAAAATCCCAAGACTGCGCGGTCTCTCACAAGGCAATTTCGGCGCCGTCTAATTGGCTCACTCGTATCGCGCGCTTTGGGTGCGATGCCCTATGAGAGCGAAAATCCCAAGACTGCGCGGTCTCTCACAAGACAATTTCGGCGCCGTCCAATTGGCTCACTCGTATCGCGCGCTTTGGCTGCGATGCCCTATGAGAGCGAAAATCCCAAGACTGCGCGATCTCTGACAAGACAATTTCGGTGCCGTCTAATTGGCTCACTCGTATCGCGCGCTTTGGCTGCGATGCCCTATGAGAGCGAAAATCCCAAGACTGCGCGATCTCTCACAAGGCAATTTCGGCGCCGTCTAATTCGCTCACTCGTATCGCGCGCTTTGGCTGCGGTGCCCTATGAGAGCGAAAATCCCAAGACTGCGCGATCTCTGACAAGACAATTTCGGCGCCGTCTAATTGGCTCACTCGTATCGCGCGCTTTGGCTGCGATGCCCTATGAGAGCGAAAATCCCAAGACTGCGCGATCTCTGACAATACAATTTCGGCGCCGTCTAATTGGCTCACTCGTATCGCGCGCTTTGGCTGCGATGCCCTATGAGAGCGAAAATCCCAAGACTGCGCGGTCTCTCACAAGGCAATTTCGGCGCCGTCTAATTGGCTCACTCGTATCGTGCGCTTTGGCTGCGATGCCCTATGAGAGCGAAAATCCCAAGACTGCGCAGACTCTTACAAGGCAATTTCGGCGCCGTCTAATTGGCTCACTCGTATCGCGCGCTTTGGCTGCGATGCCCTATGAGAGCGAGAATCCCAAGACTGCGCGGTCTCTCACAAGGCAATTTCGGCGCCGTCTAATTGGCTCACTCGTATCGCGCGCTTTGGCTGCGATGCCCTATGAGAGCGAAAATCCCAAGACTGCGCGATCTCTGACAAGACAATTTCGGCGCCGTCTAATTGGCTCACTCGTATCGCGCGCTTTGGCTGCGATGCCCTATGAGAGCGAAAATCCCAAGACTGCGCGGTCTCTCACAAGGCAATTTTGGCGCCGTCTAATTGGCTCACTCGTATCGCGCGCTTTGGCTGCGGTGCCCTATGAGAGCGAAAATCCCAAGACTGCGCGATCTCTGACAAGACAATTTCGGCGCCGTCTAATTGGCTCACTCGTATCGCGCGCTTTGGCTGCGATGCCCAATGAGAGCGAAAATCCCAAGACTGCGCGGTCTCTGACAAGGCAATTTCGGCGCCGTCTAATTGGCTCACTCGTATCGCGCGCTTTGGCTGCGATGCCCTATGAGAGCGAAAATCCCAAGACTGCGCGGTCTGTGACAAGGCAATTTCGGCGCCGTCTAATTGGCTCACTCGTATCGCGCGCTTTGGGTGCGATGCCCAATGAGAGCGAAATTCCCAAGACTGCGCGGTCTCTGACAAGGCAATTTCGGCGCCGTCTAATTGGCTCACTCGTATCGCGCGCTTTGGCTGCGATGCCCAATGAGAGCGAAAATCCCAAGACTGCGCGGTCTCTGACAAGGCAATTTCGGCGCCGTCTAATTGGCTCACTCGTATCGCGCGCTTTGGCTGCGATGCCCAATGAGAGCGAAAATCCCAAGACTGCGCGGTCTCTGACAAGGCAATTTCGGCGCCGTCTAATTGGCTCACTCGTATCGCGCGCGTCGGCTGCGGTGCCCTATGAGAGTGAAAATCCCAAGACTGCGCGGTCTCTGACAAGGCAATTTCGGCGCCGTCTAATTGGCTCACTCGTATCGCGCGCTTCGGCTGCGATGCCCAATGAGAGCGAAAATCCCAAGACTGCGCGGTCTCTGACAACGCAATTTCGGCGCCGTCTAATTGGCTCACTCGTATCGCGCGTTTCGGCTGCGGTGCCCTATGAGAGCGAAAATCCCAAGACTGCGCGGTCTCTGACAACGCAATTTCGGCGCCGTCTAATTGGCTCACTCGTATCGCGCGCTTTGGCTGCGATGACCAATGAGAGCGAAAATCCCAAGACTGCGCGGTCTCTGACAAGGCAATTTCGGCGCCGTCTAATTGGCTCACTCGTATCGCGCGCTTTGGCTGCGATGCCCAATGAGAGCGAAAATCCCAAGACTGCGCGGTCTCTGACAACGCAATTTCGGCGCCGTCTAATTGGCTCACTCGTATCGCGCGCTTTGGCTGCGATGCCCTATGAGAGCGAAAATCCCAAGACTGCGCGGTCTGTGACAAGGCAATTTCGGCGCCGTCTAATTGGCTCACTCGTATCGCGCGCGTCGGCTGCGGTGCCCTATGAGAGCGAAAATCCCAAGATTGCGCGGTCTCTCACAAGACAATTTCGGCGCCGTCTAATTGGCTCACTCGTATCGCGCGCGTCGTCTGCGGTGCCCTATGAGAGCGAAAATCCCAAGACTGCGCGGTCTCTCACAAGGCAATTTCGGCGCCGTCTAATTGGCTCACTCGTATCGCGCGCGTCGGCTGCGGTGCCCTATGAGAGCGAAAATCCCAAGACTGCGCGGTCTCTCACAAGGCAATTTCGGCGCCGTCTAATTGGCTCACTCCTATCGCGCGCTTTGGCTGCGATGCCCTATGAGAGCGAAAATCCCAAGACTGCGCGGTCTCTTACAAGGCAATTTCGGCGCCGTCTAATTGGCTCACTCGTATCGCGCGCTTTGGCTGCGATGCCCTATGAGAGCAAAAATCCCAAGACTGCGCGGTCTCACAAGGCAATTTCGGCGCCGTCTAATTAGCTCACTCGTATCGCGCGCTTTGGCTGCGATGCCCTATGAGAGCGAAAATCCCAAGACTGCGCGATCTCTCACAAGGCAATTTCGGCGCCGTCTAATTGGCTCACTCGTATCGCGCGCTTTGGCTGCGGTGCCCTATGAGAGCGAAAATCCCAAGACTGCGCGATCTCTGACAAGACAATTTTGGCGCCGTCTAATTGGCTCACTCGTATCGCGCGCTTTGGCTGCGATGCCCTATGAGAGCGAAAATCCCAAGACTGCGCGATCTCTGACAATACAATTTCGGCGCCGTCTAATTGGCTCACTCGTATCGCGCGCTTTGGCTGCGATGCCCTATGAGAGCGAAAATCCCAAGACTGCGCGGTCTCTCACAAGGCAATTTCGGCGCCGTCTAATTGGCTCACTCGTATCGCGCGCTTTGGCTACGATGCCCTATGAGAGCGAAAATCCCAAGACTGCGCGGTCTCTTACAAGGCAATTTCGGCGCCGTCTAATTGGCTCACTCGTATCGCGCGCTTTGGCTGCGATGCCCTATGAGAGCGAGAATCCCAAGACTGCGCGGTCTCTCACAAGGCAATTTCGGCGCCGTCTAATTGGCTCACTCGTATCGCGCGCTTTGGCTGCGATGCCCTATGAGAGCGAAAATCCCAAGACTGCGCGATCTCTGACAAGACAATTTCGGCGCCGTCTAATTGGCTCACTCGTATCGCGCGCTTTGGCTGCGATGCCCTATGAGAGCGAAAATCCCAAGACTGCGCGGTCTCTCACAAGGCAATTTTGGCGCCGTCTAATTGGCTCACTCGTATCGCGCGCTTTGGCTGCGGTGCCCTATGAGAGCGAAAATCCCAAGACTGCGCGGTCTCTCACAAGGCAATTTCGGCGCCGTCTAATTGGCTCACTCGTATCGCGCGCTTTGGCTGCGATGCCCTATGAGAGCGAAAATCCCAAGACTGCGCGATCTCTCACAAGGCAATTTCGGCGCCGTCTAATTGGCTCACTCGTATCGCGCGCTTTGGCTGCGATGCCCAATGAGAGCGAAAATCCCAAGACTGCGCGGTCTCTGACAAGGCAATTTCGGCGCCGTCTAATTGGCTCACTCGTATCGCGCGCTTTGGCTGCGATGCCCAATGAGAGCGAAAATCCCAAGACTGCGCGGTCTCTCAAAAGGCAATTTCGGCGCCGTCTAATTGGCTCACTCGTATCGCGCGCGTCGGTTGCGGTGCCCTATGAGAGCGAACATCCCAAGACTGCGCGGTCTCTGACAAGGCAATTTCGGCGCGTCTAATTGGCTCACTCGTATCGCGCGCTTTGGCTGCGATGCCCTATGAGAGCGAAAATCCCAAGACTGCGCGGTCTGTGACAAGGCAATTTCGGCGCCGTCTAATTGGCTCACTCGTATCGCGCGCTTTGGGTGCGATGCCCAATGAGAGCGAAAATCCCAAGACTGCGCGGTCTCTGACAAGGCAATTTCGGCGCCGTCTAATTGGCTCACTCGTATCGCGCGCTTTGGCTGCGATGCCCAATGAGAGCGAAAATCCCAAGACTGCGCGGTCTCTGACAAGGCAATTTCGGCGCCGTCCAATTGGCTCACTCGTATCGCGCGCTTTGGCTGCGATGCCCAATGAGAGCGAAAATCCCAAGACTGCGCGGTCTCTGACAAGGCAATTTCGGCGCCGTCTAATTGGCTCACTCGTATCGCGCGCGTCGGCTGCGGTGCCCTATGAGAGTGAAAATCCCAAGACTGCGCGGTCTCTGACAAGGCAATTTCGGCGCCGTCTAATTGGCTCACTCGTATCGCGCGCTTTGGCTGCGATGCCCAATGAGAGCGAAAATCCCAAGACTGCGCGGTCTCTGACAACGCAATTTCGGCGCCGTCTAATTGGCTCACTCGTATCGCGCGTTTCGGCTGCGGTGCCCTATGAGAGCGAAAATCCCAAGACTGCGCGGTCTCTGACAACGCAATTTCAGCGCCGTCTAATTGGCTCACTCGTATCGCGCGCTTTGGCTGCGATGCCCAATGAGAGCGAAAATCCCAAGACTGCGCGGTCTCTGACAAGGCAATTTCGGCGCCGTCTAATTGGCTCACTCGTATCGCGCGCTTTGGCTGCGATGCCCAATGAGAGCGAAAATCCCAAGACTGCGCGGTCTCTGACAACGCAATTTCGGCGCCGTCTAATTGGCTCACTCGTATCGCGCGCTTTGGCTGCGATGCCCTATGAGAGCGAAAATCCCAAGACTGCGCGGTCTGTGACAAGGCAATTTCGGCGCCGTCTAATTGGCTCACTCGTATCGCGCGCGTCGGCTGCGGTGCCCTATGAGAGCGAAAATCCCAAGATTGCGCGGTCTCTCAGAAGACAATTTCGGCGCCGTCTAATTGGCTCACTCGTATCGCGCGCGTCGTCTGCGGTGCCCTATGAGAGCGAAAATCCCAAGACTGCGCGGTCTCTCACAAGGCAATTTCGGCGCCGTCTAATTGGCTCACTCGTATCGCGCGCGTCGGCTGCGGTGCCCTATGAGAGCGAAAATCCCAAGACTGCGCGGTCTCTCACAAGGCAATTTCGGCGCCGTCTAATTGGCTCACTCGTATCGCGCGCTTTGGCTGCGATGCCCTATGAGAGCGAAAATCCCAAGACTGCGCGGTCTCTTACAAGGCAATTTCGGCGCCGTCTAATTGGCTCACTCGTATCGCGCGCTTTGGCTGCGATGCCCTATGAGAGCGAAAATCCCAAGACTGCGCGGTCTCTCACAAGGCAATTTCGGCGCCGTCTAATTGGCTCACTCGTATCGCGCGCATTGGGTGCGATGCCCTATGAGAGCGAAAATCCCAAGACTGCGCGGTCTCTCACAAGACAATTTCGGCGCCGTCCAATTGGCTCACTCGTATCGCGCGCTTTGGCTGCGATGCCCTATGAGAGCGAAAATCCCAAGACTGCCCGATCTCTGACAAGACAATTTCGGTGCCGTCTAATTGGCTCACTCGTATCGACCGCTTTGGCTGCGATGCCCTATGAGAGCGAAAATCCCAAGACTGCGCGATCTCTCACAAGGCAATTTCGGCGCCGTCTAATTGGCTCACTCGTATCGCGCGCTTTGGCTGCGGTGCCCTATGAGAGCGAAAATCCCAAGACTGCGCGATCTCTGACAAGACAATTTCGGCGCCGTCTAATTGGCTCACTCGTATCGCGCGCTTTGGCTGCGATGCCCTATGAGAGCGAAAATCCCAAGACTGCGCGATCTCTGACAAGACAATTTCGGCGCCGTCTAATTGGCTCACTCGTATCGCGCGCTTTGGCTGCGATGCCCTATGAGAGCGAAAATCCCAAGACTGCGCGGTCTCTCACAAGGCAATTTCGGCGCCGTCTAATTGGCTCACTCGTATCGCGCGCTTTGGCTGCGATGCCCTATGAGAGCGAAAATCCCAAGACTGCGCGGTCTCTTACAAGGCAATTTCGGCGCCGTCTAATTGGCTCACTCGTATCGCGCGCTTTGGCTGCGATGCCCTATGAGAGCGAGAATCCCAAGACTGCGCGGTCTCTCACAAGGCAATTTCGGCGCCGTCTAATTGGCTCACTCGTATCGCGCGCTTGGGCTGCGATGCCCTATGAGAGCGAAAATCCCAAGACTGCGCGATCTCTGACAAGACAATTTCGGCGCCGTCTAATTGGCTCACTCGTATCGCGCGCTTTGGCTGCGATGCCCTATGAGAGCGAAAATCCCAAGACTGCGCGGTCTCTCACAAGGCAATTTTGGCGCCGTCTAATTGGCTCACTCGTATCGCGCGCTTTGGCTGCGGTGCCCTATGAGAGCGAAAATCCCAAGACTGCGCGGTCTCTCACAAGGCAATTTCGGCGCCGTCTAATTGGCTCACTCGTATCGCGCGCTTTGGCTGCGATGCCCTATGAGAGCGAAAATCCCAAGACTGCGCGATCTCTCACAAGGCAATTTCGGCGCCGTCTAATTGGCTCACTCGTGTCGCGCGCTTTGGCTGCGGTGCCCTATGAGAGCGAAAATCCCAAGACTGCGCGATCTCTGACAAGACAATTTCGGCGCCGTCTAATTGGCTCACTCGTATCGCGCGCTTTGGCTGCGATGCCCTATGAGAGCGAAAATCCCAAGGCTGCGCGGTCTGTGACAAGGCAATTTCGGCGCCGTCTAATTGGCTCACTCGTATCGCGCGCTTTGGCTGCGATGCCCAATGAGAGCGAAAATCCCAAGACTGCGCGGTCTCTGACAAGGCAATTTCGGCGCCGTCTAATTGGCTCACTCGTATCGCGCGCTTTGGCTGCGATGCCCAATGAGAGCGAAAATCCCAAGACTGCGCGGTCTCTGACAAGGCAATTTCGGCGCCGTCTAATTGGCTCACTCGTATCGCGCGCGTCGGTTGCGGTGCCCTATGAGAGCGAACATCCCAAGACTGCGCGGTCTCTGACAAGGCAATTTCGGCGCCGTCTAATTGGCTCACTCGTATCGCGCGCTTTGGCTGCGATGCCCTATGAGAGCGAAAATCCCAAGACTGCGCGGTCTGTGACAAGGCAATTTCGGCGCCGTCTAATTGGCTCACTCGTATCGCGCGCTTTGGGTGCGATGCCCAATGAGAGCGAAAATCCCAAGACTGCGCGGTCTCTGACAAGGCAATTTCGGCGCCGTCTAATTGGCTCACTCGTATCGCGCGCTTTGGCTGCGATGCCCAATGAGAGCGAAAATCCCAAGACTGCGCGGTCTCTGACAAGGCAATTTCGGCGCCGTCTAATTGGCTCACTCGTATCGCGCGCTTTGGCTGCGATGCCCAATGAGAGCGAAAATCCCAAGACTGCGCGGTCTCTGACAAGGCAATTTCGGCGCCGTCTAATTGGCTCACTCGTATCGCGCGCGTCGGCTGCGGTGCCCTATGAGAGCGAAAATCCCAAGACTGCGCGGTCTCTGACAACGCAATTTCGGCGCCGTCTAATTGGCTCACTCGTATCGCGCGCGTCGGCTGCGGTGCCCAATGAGAGCGAAAATCCCAAGACTGCGCGGTCTCTGACAAGGCAATTTCGGCGCCGTCTAATTGGCTCACTCGTATCGCGCGCTTTGGCTGCGATGCCCAATGAGAGCGAAAATCCCAAGACTGCGCGGTCTCTGACAACGCAATTTCGGCGCCGTCTAATTGGCTCACTCGTATCGCGCGCTTTGGCTGCGATGCCCAATGAGAGCGAAAATCCCAAGACTGCGCGGTCTCTGACAAGGCAATTTCGGCGCCGTCTAATTGGCTCACTCGTATCGCGCGCTTTGGCTGCGATGCCCAATGAGAGCGAAAATCCCAAGACTGCGCGGTCTCTGACAACGCAATTTCGGCGCCGTCTAATTGGCTCACTCGTATCGCGCGCTTTGGCTGCGATGCCCTATGAGAGCGAAAATCCCAAGACTGCGCGGTCTGTGACAACGCAATTTCGGCGCCGTCTAATTGGCTCACTCGTATCGCGCGCTTTGGCTGCGATGCCCAATGAGAGCGAAAATCCCAAGACTGCGCGGTCTCTGACAACGCAATTTCGGCGCCGTCTAATTGGCTCACTCGTATCGCGCGCTTTGGCTGCGATGCCCAATGAGAGCGAAAATCCCAAGACTGCGCGGTCTCTGACAACGCAATTTCGGCGCCGTCTAATTGGCTCACTCGTATCGCGCGCTTTGGCTGCGATGCCCAATGAGAGCGAAAATCCCAAGACTGCGCGGTCTCTGACAACGCAATTTCGGCGCCGTCTAATTGGCTCAGTCGTATCGCGCGCGTCGGCTGCGGTGCCCAATGAGAGCGAAAATCCCAAGACTGCGCGGTCTCTGACAAGGCAATTTCGGCGCCGTCTAATTGGCTCACTCGTATCGCGCGCTTTGGCTGCGATGCCCAATGAGAGCGAAAATCCCAAGACTGCGCGGTCTCTGACAACGCAATTTCGGCGCCGTCTAATTGGCTCACTCGTATCGCGCGCTTTGGCTGCGATGCCCAATGAGAGCGAAAATCCCAAGACTGCGCGATCTCTGACAACGCAATTTCGGCGCCGTCTAATTGGCTCACTCGTATCGCGCGCTTTGGCTGCGATGCCCTATGAGAGCGAAAATCCCAAGACTGCGCGGTCTGTGACAAGGCAATTTCGGCGCCGTCTAATTGGCTCACTCGTATCTCACGCTTTGGCTGCGATGCCCAATGAGAGCGAAAATCCCAAGACTGCGCGGTCTCTGACAAGGCAATTCCGGCGCCGTCTAATTGGCTCACTCGTATCGCGCGCGTCGGCTGCGGTGCCCTATGAGAGCGAAAATCCCAAGACTGCGCGGTCTCTGACAAGACAATTTCGGCGCCGTCTAATTGGCTCACTCGTATCGCGCGCTTTGGCTGCGGTGCCCTATGAGAGCGAAAATCCCAAGACTGCGCGGTCTCTGACAACGCAATTTCGGCGCCGTCTAATTGGCTCACTCGTATTGCGCGCGTCGGCTGCGGTGCCCTATGAGAGCGAAAATCCCAAGACTGCGCGGTCTCTCACAAGACTATTTCGGCGCCGTCTAATTGGCTCACTCGTATCGCGCGCGTCGGCTGCGGTGCCCTATGAGAGCGAAAATCCCAAGACTGCGCGGTCTCTAACAAGGCAATTTCGGCGCCGTCTAATTGGCTCACTCGTATCGCGCGCGTCGGCTGCGGTGCCCTATGAGAGCGAAAATCCCAAGACTGCGCGGTCTCTCACAAGACAATTTCGGCGCCGTCTAATAGGCTCACTCGTATCGCGCGCGTCGTCTGCGGTGCCCTATGAGAGCGAAAATCCCAAGACTGCGCGGTCTCTCACAAGGCAATTTCGGCGCCGTCTAATTGGCTCACTCGTATCGCGCGCGTCGGCTGCGGTGCCCTATGAGAGCGAAAATCCCAAGACTGCGCGGTCTCTTACAAGGCAATTTCGGCGCCGTCTAATTGGCTCACTCGTATCGCGCGCTTTGGCTGCGATGCCCTATGAGAGCGAAAATCCCAAGACTGCGCGGTCTCTTACAAGGCAATTTCGGCGCCGTCTAATTGGCTCACTCGTATCGCGCGCGTCGGCTGCGGTGCCCTATGAGAGCGAAAATCCCAAGACTGCGCGGTCTCTAACAAGGCAATTTCGGCGCCGTCTAATTGGCTCACTCGTATCGCGCGCGTCGGCTGCGGTGCCCTATGAGAGCGAAAATCCCAAGACTGCGCGGTCTCTTACAAGGCCATTTCGGCGCCGTCTAATTGGCTCACTCGTATCGCGCGCTTTGGCTGCGATGCCCTATGAGAGCGAAAATCCCAAGACTGCGCGGTCTCTTACAAGGCAATTTCGGCGCCGTCTAATTGGCTCACTCGTATCGCGCGCGTCGGCTGCGGTGCCCTATGAGAGCGAAAATCCCAAGACTGCGCGGTCTCTGACAAGGCAATTTCGGCGCCGTCTAATTGGCTCACTCGTATCGCGCGCTTTGGCTGCGATGCCCAATGAGAGCGAAAGTCCCAAGACTGCGCGGTCTCTCACAAGGCAATTTCGGCGCCGTCTAATTGGCTCACTCGTATCGCGCGCGTCGGTTGCGGTGCCCTATGAGAGCGGACATCCCAAGACTGCGCGGTCTCTGACAAGGCAATTTCGGCGCCGTCTAATTGGCTCACTCGTATCGCGCGCTTTGGCTGCGATGCCCTATGAGAGCGAAAATCCCAAGACTGCGCGGTCTGTGACAAGGCAATTTCGGCGCCGTCTAATTGGCTCACTCGTATCGCGCGCTTTGGGTGCGATGCCCAATGAGAGCGAAAATCCCAAGACTGCGCGGTCTCTGACAAGGCAATTTCGGCGCCGTCTAATTGGCTCACTCGTATCGCGCGCTTTGGCTGCGATGCGCAATGAGAGCGAAAATCCCAAGACTGCGCGGTCTCTGACAAGGCAATTTCGGCGCCGTCTAATTGGCTCACTCGTATCGCGCGCTTTGGCTGCGATGCCCAATGAGAGCGAAAATCCCAAGACTGCGCGGTCTCTGACAAGGCAATTTCGGCGCCGTCTAATTGGCTCACTCGTATCGCGCGCGTCGGCTGCGGTGCCCTATGAGAGTGAAAATCCCAAGACTGCGCGGTCTCTGACAAGGCAATTTCGGCGCCGTCTAATTGGCTCACTCGTATCGCGCGCTTTGGCTGCGATGCCCAATGAGAGCGAAAATCCCAAGACTGCGCGGTCTCTGACAACGCAATTTCGGCGCCGTCTAATTGGCTCACTCGTCTCGCGCGTTTCGGCTGCGGTGCCCTATGAGAGCGAAAATCCCAAGACTGCGCGGTCTCTGACAACGCAATTTCGGCGCCGTCTAATTGGCTCACTCGTATCGCGCGCTTTGGCTGCGATGCCCAATGAGAGCGAAAATCCCAAGACTGCGCGGTCTCTGACAAGGCAATTTCGGCGCCGTCTAATTGGCTCACTCGTATCGCGCGCTTTGGCTGCGATGCCCAATGAGAGCGAAAATCCCAAGACTGCGCGGTCTCTGACAACGCAATTTCGGCGCCGTCTAATTGGCTCACTCGTATCGCGCGCTTTGGCTGCGATGCCCTATGAGAGCGAAAATCCCAAGACTGCGCGGTCTGTGACAAGGCAATTTCGGCGCCGTCTAATTGGCTCACTCGTATCGCGCGCGTCGGCTGCGGTGCCCTATGAGAGCGAAAATCCCAAGATTGCGCGGTCTCTCACAAGACAATTTCAGCGCCGTCTAATTGGCTCACTCGTATCGCGCGCGTCGTCTGCGGTGCCCTATGAGAGCGAAAATCCCAAGACTGCGCGGTCTCTCACAAGGCAATTTCGGCGCCGTCTAATTGGCTCACTCGTATCGCGCGCGTCGGCTGCGGTGCCCTATGAGAGCGAAAATCCCAAGACTGCGCGGTCTCTCACAAGGCAATTTCGGCGCCGTCTAATTGGCTCACTCGTATCGCGCGCTTTGGCTGCGATGCCCTATGAGAGCGAAAATCCCAAGACTGCGCGGTCTCTTACAAGGCAATTTCGGCGCCGTCTAATTGGCTCACTCGTATCGCGCGCTTTGGCTGCGATGCCCTATGAGAACGAAAATCCCAAGACTGCGCGGTCTCACAAGGCAATTTCGGCGCCGTCTAATTGGCTCACTCGTATCGCGCGCTTTGGCTGCGATGCCCTATGAGAGCGAAAATCCCAAGACTGCGCGATCTCTGACAAGACAATTTCGGCGCCGTCTAATTGGCTCACTCGTATCGCGCGCTTTGGCTGCGATGCCCTATGAGAGCGAAAATCCCAAGACTGCGCGGTCTCTCACAAGGCAATTTTGGCGCCGTCTAATTGGCTCACTCGTATCGCGCGCTTTGGCTGTGGTGCCCTATGAGAGCGAAAATCCCAAGACTGCTCGGTCTCTCACAAGGCAATTTCGGCGCCGTCTAATTGGCTCACTCGTATCGCGCGCTTTGGCTGCGATGCCCTATGAGAGCGAAAATCCCAAGACTGCGCGATCTCTCACAAGGCAATTTCGGCGCCGTCTAATTGGCTCACTCGTATCGCGCGCTTTGGCTGCGGTGCCCTATGAGAGCGAAAATCCCAAGACTGCGCGATCTCTTACAAGACAATTTCGGCGCCGTCTAATTGGCTCACTCGTATCGCGCGCTTTGGCTGCGATGCCCTATGAGAGCGAAAATCCCAAGACTGCGCGATCTCTGACAAGACAATTTCGGCGCCGTCTAATTGGCTCACTCGTATCGCGCGCCTTTGGCTGCGATGCCCTATGAGAGCGAAAATCCCAAGACTGCGCGGTCTCTCACAAGGCAATTTCGGCGCCGTCTAATTGGCTCACTCGTATCGCGCGCTTTGGGTGCGATGCCCTATGAGAGCGAAAATCCCAAGACTGCGCGATCTCTCACAAGGCAATTTCGGCGCCGTCTAATTGGCTCACTCGTATCGCGCGCTTTGGCTGCGGTGCCCTATGAGAGCGAAAATCCCAAGACTGCGCGATCTCTGACAAGACAATTTCGGCGCCGTCTAATTGGCTCACTCGTATCGCGCGCTTTGGCTGCGATGCCCTATGAGAGCGAAAATCCCAAGACTGCGCGATCTCTGACAAGACAATTTCGGCGCCGTCTAATTGGCTCACTCGTATCGCGCGCTTTGGCTGCGATGCCCTATGAGAGCGAAAATCCCAAGACTGCGCGGTCTCTCACAAGGCAATTTCGGCGCCGTCTAATTGGCTCACTCGTATCGCGCGCTTTGGCTGCGATGCCCTATGAGAGCGAAAATCCCAAGACTGCGCGGTCTCTTACAAGGCAATTTCGGCGCCGTCTAATTGGCTCACTCGTATCGCGCGCTTTGGCTGCGATGCCCTATGAGAGCGAGAATCCCAAGACTGCGCGGTCTCTCACAAGGCAATTTCGGCGCCGTCTAATTGGCTCACTCGTATCGCGCGCTTTGGCTGCGATGCCCTATGAGAGCGAAAATCCCAAGACTGCGCGATCTCTGACAAGACAATTTCGGCGCCGTCTAATTGGCTCACTCGTATCGCGCGCTTTGGCTGCGATGCCCTATGAGAGCGAAAATCCCAAGACTGCGCGGTCTCTCACAAGGCAATTTTGGCGCCGTCTAATTGGCTCACTCGTATCGCGCGCTTTGGCTGCGGTGCCCTATGAGAGCGAAAATCCCAAGACTGCGCGGTCTCTCACAAGGCAATTTCGGCGCCGTCTAATTGGCTCACTCGTATCGCGCGCTTTGACTGCGATGCCCTATGAGAGCGAAAATCCCAAGACTGCGCGATCTCTCACAAGGCAATTTCGGCGCCGTCTAATTGGCTCACTCGTATCGCGCGCTTTGGCTGCGGTGCCCTATGAGAGCGAAAATCCCAAGATTGCGCGATCTCTGACAAGACAATTTCGGCGCCGTCTAATTGGCTCACTCGTATCGCGCGCTTTGGCTGCGATGCCCTATGAGAGCGAAAATCCCAAGACTGCGCGGTCTGTGACAAGGCAATTTCGGCGCCGTCTAATTGGCTCACTCGTATCGCGCGCTTTGGCTGCGATGCCCAATGAGAGCGAAAATCCCAAGACTGCGCGGTCTCTCACAAGGCAATTTCGGCGCCGTCTAATTGGCTCACTCGTATCGCGCGCGTCGGTTGCGGTGCCCTATGAGAGCGAACATCCCAAGACTGCGCGGTCTCTGACAAGGCAATTTCGGCGCCGTCTAATTGGCTCACTCGTATCGCGCGCTTTGGCTGCGATGCCCTATGAGAGCGAAAATCCCAAGACTGCGCGGTCTGTGACAAGGCAATTTCGGCGCCGTCTAATTGGCTCACTCGTATCGCGCGCTTTGGGTGCGATGCCCGATGAGAGCGAAAATCCCAAGACTGCGCGGTCTCTGACAAGGCAATTTCGGCGCCGTCTAATTGGCTCACTCGTATCGCGCGCTTTGGCTGCGATGCCCAATGAGAGCGAAAATCCCAAGACTGCGCGGTCTCTGACAAGGCAATTTCGGCGCCGTCTAATTGGCTCACTCGTATCGCGCGCTTTGGCTGCGATGCCCAATGAGAGCGAAAATCCCAAGACTGCGCGGTCTCTGACAAGGCAATTTCGGCGCCGTCTAATTGGCTCACTCGTATCGCGCGCGTCGGCTACGGTGCCCTATGAGAGTGAAAATCCCAAGACTGCGCGGTCTCTGACAAGGCAATTTCGGCGCCGTCTAATTGGCTCACTCGTATCGCGCGCTTTGGCTGCGATGCCCAATGAGAGCGAAAATCCCAAGACTGCGCGGTCTCTGACAACGCAATTTCGGCGCCGTCTAATTGGCTCACTCGTATCGCGCGCGTCGGCTGCGGTGCCCTATGTGAGCGAAAATCCCAAGACTGCGCGGTCTCTGACAACACAATTTCGGCGCCGTCTAATTGGCTCACTCGTATCGCGCGCGTCGGCTGCGGTGCCCTATGAGAGCGAAAATCCCAAGACTGCGCGGTCTCTGACAACGCAATTTCGGCGCCGTCTAATTGGCTCACTCGTATCGCGCGCGTCGGCTGCGGTGCCCTATGAGAGCGAAAATCCCAAGACTGCGCGGTCTCTAACAAGGCAATTTCGGCGCCGTCTAATTGGCTCACTCGTATCGCGCGCGTCGGCTGCGGTGCCCTATGAGAGCGAAAATCCCAAGACTGCGCGGTCTCTCACAAGACAATTTCGGCGCCGTCTAATTGGCCCACTCGTATCGCGCGCGTCGTCTGCGGTGCCCTATGAGAGCGAAAATCCCAAGACTGCGCGGTCTCTGACAACGCAATTTCGGCGCCGTCTAATTGGCTCACTCGTATCGCGCGCGTCGGCTGCGGTGCCCTATGAGAGCGAAAATCCCAAGACTGCGCGGTCTCTAACAAGGCAATTTCGGCGCCGTCTAATTGGCTCACTCGTATCGCGCGCGTCGGCTGCGGTGCCCTATGAGAGCGAAAATCCCAAGACTGCGCGGTCTCTAACAAGGCAATTTCGGTGCCGTCTAATTGGCTCACTCGTATCGCGCGCGTCGGCTGCGGTGCCCTCTGAGAGCGAAAATCCCAAGACTGCGCGGTCTCTAACAAGGCAATTTCGGCGCCGTCTAATTGGCTCACTCGTATCGCGCGCGTCCGCTGCGGTGCCCTATGAGAGCGAAAATCCCAAGACTGCGCGGTCTCTGACAACGCAATTTCGGCGCCGTCTAATTGGCTCACTCGTATCGCGCGCGTCGGCTGCGGTGCCCTATGAGAGCGAAAATCCCAAGACTGCGCGGTCTCTAACAAGGCAATTTCGGCGCCGTCTAATTGGCTCACTCGTATCGCGCGCGTCGGCTGCGGTGCCCTATGAGAGCGAAAATCCCAAGACTGCGCGGTCTCTAACAAGGCAATTTCGGCGCCGTCTAATTGGCTCACTCGTATCGCGCGCGTCGGCTGCGGTGCCCTATGAGAGCGAAAATCCCAAGACTGCGCGGTCTCTGACAACGCAATTTCGGCGCCGTCTAATTGGCTCACTCGTATCGCGCGCGTCGGCTGCGGTGCCCTATGAGAGCGAAAATCCCAAGACTGCGCGGTCTCTAACAAGGCAATTTCGGCGCCGTCTAATTGGCTCACTCGTATCGCGCGCGTCGGCTGCGGTGCCCTATGAGAGCGAAAATCCCAAGACTGCGCGGTCTCTAACAAGGCAATTTCGGCGCCGTCTAATTGGCTCACTCGTATCGCGCGCGTCGGCTGCGGTGCCCTCTGAGAGCGAAAATCCCAAGACTGCGCGGTCTCTAACAAGGCAATTTCGGCGCCGTCTAATTGGCTCACTCGTATCGCGCGCGTCGGCTGCGGTGCCCTATGAGAGCGAAAATCCCAAGACTGCGCGGTCTCTAACAAGGCAATTTCGGCGCCGTCTAATTGGCTCACTCGTATCGCGCGCGTCGGCTGCGGTGCCCTCTGAGAGCGAAAATCCCAAGACTGCGCGGTCTCTAACAAGGCAATTTCGGCGCCGTCTAATTGGCTCACTCGTATCGCGCGCGTCGGCTGCGGTGCCCTATGAGAGCGAAAATCCCAAGACTGCGCGGTCTCTGACAACGCAATTTCGGCGCCGTCTAATTGGCTCACTCGTATCGGGCGCGTCGGCTGCGGTGCCCTATGAGAGCGAAAATCCCAAGACTGCGCGGTCTCTAACAAGGCAATTTCGGCGCCGTCTAATTGGCTCACTCGTATTGCGCGCGTCGGCTGCGGTGCCCTATGAGAGCGAAAATCCCAAGACTGCGCGGTCTCTAACAAGGCAATTTCGGCGCCGTCTAATTGGCTCACTCGTATCGCGCGCGTCGGCTGCGGTGCCCTATGAGAGCGAAAATCCCAAGACTGCGCGGTCTCTGACAACGCAATTTCGGCGCCGTCTAATTGGCTCACTCGTATCGCGCGCGTCGGCTGCGGTGCCCTATGAGAGCGAAAATCCCAAGACTGCGCGGTCTGTAACAAGGCAATTTCGGCGCCGTCTAATTGGCTCACTCGTATCGCGCGCGTCGGCTGCGGTGCCCTATGAGAGCGAAAATCCCAAGACTGCGCGGTCTCTAACAAGGCAATTTCGGCGCCGTCTAATTGGCTCACTCGTATCGCGCGCGTCGGCTGCGGTGCCCTATGAGAGCGAAAATCCCTAGACTGCGCGGTCTCTGACAACGCAATTTCGGCGCCGTCTAATTGGCTCACTCGTATCGCGCGCGTCGGCTGCGGTGCCCTATGAGAGCGAAAATCCCAAGACTGCGCGGTCTCTAACAAGGCAATTTCGGCGCCGTCTAATTGGCTCACTCGTATCGCGCGCGTCGGCTGCGGTGCCCTATGAGAGCGAAAATCCCAAGACTGCGCGGTCTCTAACAAGGCAATTTCGGCGCCGTCTAATTGGCTCACTCGTATCGCGCGCGTCGGCTGCGGTGCCCTCTGAGAGCGAAAATCCCAAGACTGCGCGGTCTCTAACAAGGCAATTTCGGCGCCGTCTAATTGGCTCACTCGTATCGCGCGCGTCGGCTGCGGTGCCCTATGAGAGCGAAAATCCCAAGACTGCGCGGTCTCTAACAAGGCAATTTCGGCGCCGTCTAATTGGCTCACTCGTATCGCGCGCGTCGGCTGCGGTGCCCTATGAGAGCGAAAATCCCAAGACTGCGCGGTCTCTAACAAGGCAATTTCGGCGCCGTCTAATTGGCTCACTCGTATCGCGCGCGTCGGCTGCGGTGCCCTCTGAGAGCGAAAATCCCAAGACTGCGCGGTCTCTAACAAAGCAATTTCGGCGCCGTCTAATTGGCTCACTCGTATCGCGCGCGTCGGCTGCGATGCCCAATGAAAGCGAAAATCCCAAGACTGCGCGGTCTCTGACCACGCAATTTCGGCGCCGTCTAATTGGCTCACTCGTATCGCGCGCGTCGGCTGCGGTGCCCTATGAGAGCGAAAATCCCAAGACTGCGCGGTCTCTAACAAGGCAATTTCGGCGCCGTCTAATTGGCTCACTCGTATCGCGCGCGTCGGCTGCGGTGCCCTATGAGAGCGAAAATCCCAAGACTGCGCGGTCTCTCACAAGACAATTTCGGCGCCGTCTAATTGGCCCACTCGTATCGCGCGCGTCGTCTGCGGTGCCCTATGAGAGCGAAAATCCCAAGACTGCGCGGTCTCTCACAAGGCAATTTCGGCGCCGTCTAATTGGCTCACTCGTATCGCGCGCGTCGGCTGCGGTGCCCTATGAGAGCGAAAATCCCAAGACTGCGCGGTCTCTAACAAGGCAATTTCGGCGCCGTCTAATTGGCTCACTCGTATCGCGCGCGTCGGCTGCGGTGCCCTATGAGAGCGAAAATCCCAAGACTGCGCAGTCTCTTACAAGGCCATTTCGGCGCCGTCTAATTGGCTCACTCGTATCGCGCGCTTTGGCTGCGATGCCCTATGAGAGCGAAAATCCCAAGACTGCGCGGTCTCTTACAAGGCAATTTCGGCGCCGTCTAATTGGCTCACTCGTATCGCGCGCGTCGGCTGCGGTGCCCTATGAGAGCGAAAATCCCAAGACTGCGCGGTCTCTTACAAGGCAATTTCGGCGCCGTCTAATTGGCTCACTCGTATCGCGCGCGTTGGCTGCGGTGCCCTATGAGAGCGAAAATCCCAAGACTGCGCGGTCTCTAACAAGGCAATTTCGGCGCCGTCTAATTGGCTCACTCGTATCGCGCGCGTCGGCTGCGGTGCCCTATGAGAGCGAAAATCCCAAGACTGCGCGGTCTCTTACAAGGCAATTTCGGCGCCGTCTAATTGGCTCACTCGTATCGCGCGCGTCGGCTGCGGTGCCCTATGAGAGCGAAAATCCCAAGACTGCGCGGTCTCTTACAAGGCAATTTCGGCGCCGTCTAATTGGCTCACTCGTATCGCGCGCTTTGGCTGCGATGCCCTATGAGAGCGAAAATCCCAAGACTGCGCGGTCTCTTACAAGGCAATTTCGGCGCCGTCTAATTGGCTCACTCGTATCGCGCGCGTCGGCTGCGGTGCCCTATGAGAGCGAAAATCCCAAGACTGCGCGGTCTCTAACAAGGCAATTTCGGCGCCGTCTAATTGGCTCACTCGTATCGCGCGCGTCGGCTGCGGTGCCCTATGAGAGCGAAAATCCCAAGACTGCGCGGTCTCTTACAAGGCAATTTCGGCGCCGTCTAATTGGCTCACTCGTATCGCGCGCTTTGGCTGCGATGCCCTATGAGAGCGAAAATCCCAAGACTGCGCGGTCTCTTACAAGGCAATTTCGGCGCCGTCTAATTGGCTCACTCGTATCGCGCGCTTTGGCTGCGGTGCCCTATGAGAGCGAAAATCCCAAGACTGCGCGGTCTCTGACAACGCAATTTCGGCGCCGTCTAATTGGCTCACTCGTATTGCGCGCGTCGGCTGCGGTGCCCTATGAGAGCGAAAATCCCAAGACTGCGCGGTCTCTCACAAGACAATTTCGGCGCCGTCTAATTGGCTCACTCGTATCGCGCGCGTCGGCTGCGGTGCCCTATGAGAGCGAAAATCGCAAGACTGCGCGGTCTCTAACAAGGCAATTTCGGCGCCGTCTAATTGGCTCACTCGTATCGCGCGCATCGGCTGCGGTGCCCTATGAGAGCGAAAATCCCAAGACTGCGCGGTCTCTTACAAGGCAATTTCGGCGCCGTCTAATTGGCTCACTCGTATCGCGCGCTATGGCTGCGATGCCCTATGAGAGCGAAAATCCCAAGAGTGCGCGGTCTCTTACAAGGCAATTTCGGCGCCGTCTAATTGGCTCACTCGTATCGCGCGCGTCGGCTGCGGTGCCCTATGAGAGCGAAAATCCCAAGACTGCGCGGTCTCTTACAAGGCGATTTCGGCGCCGTCTAATTGGCTCACTCGTATCGCGCGCTTTGGCTGCGATGCCCTATGAGAGCGAAAATCCCAAGACTGCGCGGTCTCTTACAAGGCAATTTCGGCGCCGTCTAAATGGCTCACTCGTATCGCGCGCGTCGGCTGCGGTGCCCTATGAGAGCGAAAATCCCAAGACTGCGCGGTCTCTAACAAGGCAATTTCGGCGCCGTCTAATTGGCTCACTCGTATCGCGCGCGTCGGCTGCGGTGCCCTATGAGAGCGAAAATCCCAAGACTGCGCGGTCTCTAACAAGGCAATTTCGGCGCCGTCTAATTGGCTCACTCGTATCGCGCGCGTCGGCTGCGGTGCCCTATGAGAGCGAAAATCCCAAGACTGCGCGGTCTCTGACAACGCAATTTCGGCGCCGTCTAATTGGCTCAATCGTATCGCGCGCTTTGGCTGCGATGTCCTATGAGAGCGAAAATCCCAAGACTGCGCGGTCTCTCACAAGACAATTTCGGCGCCGTCTAATTGGCTCACTCGTATCGCGCGCGTCGGCTGCGGTGCCCTATGAGAGCGAAAATCCCAAGACTGCGCGGTCTCTAACAAGGCAATTTCGGCGCCGTCTAATTGGCTCACTCGTATCGCGCGCGTCGGCTGCGGTGCCCTATGAGAGCGAAAATCCCAAGACTGCGCGGTCTCTCACAAGACAATTTCGGCGCCGTCTAATTGGCTCACTCGTATCGCGCGCGTCGTCTGCGGTGCCCTATGAGAGCGAAAATCCCAAGACTGCGCGGTCTCTCACAAGGCAATTTCGGCGCCGTCTAATTGGCTCACTCGTATCGCGCGCGTCGGCTGCGGTGCCCTATGAGAGCGAAAATCCCAAGATTGCGCGGTCTCTCACAAGGCAATTTCGGCGCCGTCTAATTGGCTCACTCGTATCGCGCGCTTTGGCTGCGATGCCCTATGAGAGCGAAAATCCCAAGACTGCGCGGTCTCTTACAAGGCAATTTCGGCGCCGTCTAATTGGCTCACTCGTATCGCGCGCTTTGGCTGCGATGCCCTATGAGAGCGAAAATCCCAAGACTGCGCGGTCTCACAAGGCAATTTCGGCGCCGTCTAATTGGCTCACTCGTATCGCGCGCTTTGGCTGCGATGCCCTATGAGAGCGAAAATCCCAAGACTGCGCGATCTCTGACAAGACAATTTCGGCGCCGTCTAATTGGCTCACTCGTATCGCGCGCTTTGGCTGCGATGCCCTATGAGAGCGAAAATCCCAAGACTGCGCGGTCTCTCACAAGGCGATTTTGGCGCCGTCTAATTGGCTCACTCGTATCGCGCGCTTTGGCTGCGGTGCCCTATGAGAGCTAAAATCCCAAGACTGCGCGGTCTCTCACAAGGCAATTTCGGCGCCGTCTAATTGGCTCACTCGTATCGCGCGCTTTGGCTGCGATGCCCTATGAGAGCGAAAATCCCAAGACTGCGCGATCTCTCACAAGGCAATTTCGGCGCCGTCTAATTGGCTCACTCGTATCGCGCGCTTTGGCTGCGGTGCCCTATGAGAGCGAAAATCCCAAGACTGCGCGATCTCTGACAAGACAATTTCGGCGCCGTCTAATTGACTCACTCGTATCGCGCGCTTTGGCTGCGATGCCCTATGAGAGCGAAAATCCCAAGACTGCGCGATCTCTGACAAGACAATTTCGGCGCCGTCTAATTGGCTCACTCGTATCGCGCGCTTTGGCTGCGATGCCCTATGAGAGCGAAAATCCCAAGACTGCGCGGTCTCTCACAAGGCAATTTCGGCGCCGTCTAATTGGCTCACTCGTATCGCGCGCTTTGGGTGCGATGCCCTATGAGAGCGAAAATCCCAAGACTGCGCGGTCTCTCACACGACAATTTCGGCGCCGTCTAATTGGCTCACTCGTATCGCGCGCTTTGGCTGCGATGCCCTATGAGAGCGAAAATCCCAAGACTGCGCGATCTCTGACAAGACAATTTCGGTGCCGTCTAATTGGCTCACTCGTATCGCGCGCTTTGGCTGCGATGCCCTATGAGAGCGAAAATCCCAAGACTGCGCGGTCTCTCACAAGGCAATTTTGGCGCCGTCTAATTGGCTCACTCGTATCGCGCGCTTTGGCTGCGGTGCCCTATGAGAGCGAAAATCCCAAGACTGCGCGGTCTCTCACAAGGCAATTTCGGCGCCGTCTAATTAGCTCACTCGTATCGCGCGCTTTGGCTGCGATGCCCTATGAGAGCGAAAATCCCAAGACTGCGCGATCTCTCACAAGGCAATTTCGGCGCCGTCTAATTGGCTCACTCGTATCGCGCGCTTTGGCTGCGGTGCCCTATGAGAGCGAAAATCCCAAGACTGCGCGATCTCTGACAAGACAATTTCGGCGCCGTCTAATTGGCTTACTCGTATCGCGCGCTTTGGCTGCGATGCCCTATGAGAGCGAAAATCCCAAGACTGCGCGATCTCTCACAAGGCAATTTCGGCGCCGTCTAATTGGCTCACTCGTATCGCGCGCTTTGGCTGCGATGCCCTATGAGAGCGAAAATCCCAAGACTGCGCGATCTCTCACAAGGCAATTTCGGCGCCGTCTAATTGGCTCACTCGTATCGCGCGCTTTGGCTGCGATGCCCTATGAGAGCGAAAATCCCAAGACTGCGCGATCTCTCACAAGGCAATTTCGGCGCCGTCTAATTGGCTCACTCGTATCGCGCGCTTTGGCTGCGATGCCCTATGAGAGCGAAAATCCCCAAGACTGCGCGATCTCTGACAAGACAATTTCGGCGCCGTCTAATTGGCTCACTCGTATCGCGCGCTTTGGCTGCGATGCCCTATGAGAGCGAAAATCCCAAGTCTGCGCGATCTCTCACAAGGCAATTTCGGCGCCGTCTAATTGGCTCACTCGTATCGCGCGCTTTGGCTGCGGTGCCCTATGAGAGCGAAAATCCCAAGACTGCGCGATCTCTCACAAGGCAATTTCGGCGCCGTCTAATTGGCTCACTCGTATCGCGCGCTTTGGCTGCGATGCCCTATGAGAGCGAAAATCCCAAGACTGCGCGATCTCTCACAAGGCAATTTCGGCGCCGTCTAATTGGCTCACTCGTATCGCGCGCTTTGGCTGCGATGCCCTATGAGAGCGAAAATCCCCAAGACTGCGCGATCTCTGACAAGACAATTTCGGCGCCGTCTAATTGGCTCACTCGTATCGCGCGCTTTGGCTGCGATGCCCTATGAGAGCGAAAATCCCAAGACTGCGCGGTCTCTCACAAGGCAATTTCGGCGCCGTCTAATTGGCTCACTCGTATCGCGCGCTTTGGGTGCGATGCCCTATGAGAGCGAAAATCCCAAGACTGCGCGGTCTCTCACAAGACAATTTCGGCGCCGTCTAATTGGCTCACTCGTATCGCGCGCTTTGGCTGCGATGCCCTATGAGAGCGAAAATCCCAAGACTGCGCGATCTCTGACAAGACAATTTCGGTGCCGTCTAATTGGCTCACTCGTATCGCGCGCTTTGGCTGCGATGCCCTATGAGAGCGAAAATCCCAAGACTGCGCTATCTCTCACAAGGCAATTTCGGCGCCGTCTAATTGGCTCACTCGTATCGCGCGCTTTGGCTGCGGTGCCCTATGAGAGCGAAAATCCCAAGACTGCGCGATCTGACAAGACAATTTCGGCGCCGTCTAATTGGCTCACCAGTATCGCGCGCTTTGGCTGCGATGCCCTATGAGAGCGAAAATCCCAAGACTGCGCGATCTCTGACAAGACAATTTCGGCGCCGTCTAATTGGCTCACTCGTATCGCGCGCTTTGGCTGCGATGCCCTATGAGAGCGAAAATCCCAAGACTGCGCGGTCTCTCACAAGGCAATTTCGGCGCCGTCTAATTGGCTCACTCGTATCGCGCGCTTTGGCTGCGATGCCCTATAAGAGCGAAAATCCCAAGACTGCGCGGTCTCTCACAAGACAATTTCGGCGCCGTCTAATTGGCTCACTCGTATCGCGCGCTTTGGCTGCGATGCCCTATGAGAGCGAAAATCCCAAGACTGCGCGGTCTCTCACAAGGCAATTTCGGCGCCGTCTAATTGGCTCACTCGTATCGCGCGCTTTGGCTGCGATGCCCTATGAGAGCGAAAATCCCCAAGACTGCGCGATCTCTGACAAGACAATTTCGGCGCCGTCTAATTGGCTCACTCGTATCGCGCGCTTTGGCTGCGATGCCCTATGAGAGCGAAAATCCCAAGACTGCGCGGTCTCTCACAAGGCAATTTCGGCGCCGTCTAATTGGCTCACTCGTATCGCGCGCTTTGGGTGCGATGCCCTATGAGAGCGAAAATCCCAAGACTGCGCGGTCTCTCACAAGACAATTTCGGCGCCGTCTAATTGGCTCACTCGTATCGCGCGCTTTGGCTGCGATGCCCTATGAGAGCGAAAATCCCAAGACTGCGCGATCTCTGACAAGACAATTTCGGTGCCGTCTAATTGGCTCACTCGTATCGCGCGCTTTGGCTGCGATGCCCTATGAGAGCGAAAATCCCAAGACTGCGCTATCTCTCACAAGGCAATTTCGGCGCCGTCTAATTGGCTCACTCGTATCGCGCGCTTTGGCTGCGGTGCCCTATGAGAGCGAAAATCCCAAGACTGCGCGATCTGACAAGACAATTTCGGCGCCGTCTAATTGGCTCACCAGTATCGCGCGCTTTGGCTGCGATGCCCTATGAGAGCGAAAATCCCAAGACTGCGCGATCTCTGACAAGACAATTTCGGCGCCGTCTAATTGGCTCACTCGTATCGCGCGCTTTGGCTGCGATGCCCTATGAGAGCGAAAATCCCAAGACTGCGCGGTCTCTCACAAGGCAATTTCGGCGCCGTCTAATTGGCTCACTCGTATCGCGCGCTTTGGCTGCGATGCCCTATAAGAGCGAAAATCCCAAGACTGCGCGGTCTCTCACAAGACAATTTCGGCGCCGTCTAATTGGCTCACTCGTATCGCGCGCTTTGGCTGCGATGCCCTATGAGAGCGAAAATCCCAAGACTGCGCGGTCTCTCACAAGGCAATTTCGGCGCCGTCTAATTGGCTCACTCGTATCGCGCGCTTTGGCTGCGATGCCCTATGAGAGCGAAAATCCCAAGACTGGGCGGTCTCTCACAAGACAATTTCGGCGCCGTCTAATTGGCTCACTCGTATCGCGCGCTTTGGCTGCGATGCCCTATGAGAGCGAAAATCCCAAGACTGCGCGGTCTCTCACAAGACAATTTCGGCGCCGTCTAATTGGCTCACTCGTATCGCGCGCTTTGGCTGCGATGCCCTATGAGAGCGAAAATCCCAAGACTGCGCGGTCTCTCACAAGACAATTTCGGCGCCGTCTAATTGGCTCACTCGTATCGCGCGCTTTGGCTGCGATGCCCTATGAGAGCGAAAATCCCAAGACTGCGCGGTCTCTCACAAGACAATTTCGGCGCCGTCTAATTGGCTCACTCGTATCGCGCGCTTTGGCTGCGATGCCCTATGAGAGCGAAAATCCCAAGACTGCGCGGTCTCTCACAAGGCAATTTCGGCGCCGTCTAATTGGCTCACTCGTATCGCGCGCTTTGGCTGCGATGCCCTATGAGAGCGAAAATCCCAAGACTGCGCGGTCTCTCACAAGGCAATTTCGGCGCCGTCTAATTGGCTCACTCGTATCGCGCGCTTTGGCTGCGATGCCCTATGAGAGCGAAAATCCCAAGACTGCGCGATCTCTCACAAGGCAATTTCGGCGCCGTCTAATTGGCTCACTCGTATCGCGCGCTTTGGCTGCGGTGCCTTATGAGAGCGAAAATCCCAAGACTGCGCGATCTCTGACAAGACAATTTCGGCGCCGTCTAATTGGCTCACTCGTATCGCGCGCTTTGGCTGCGATGCCCTATGAGAGCGAAAATCCCAAGACTGCGCGATCTCTCACAAGGCAATTTCGGCGCCGTCTAATTGGCTCACTCGTATCGCGCGCTTTGGCTGCGATGCCCTATGAGAGCGAAAATCCCAAGACTGCGCGATCTCTGACAAGGCAATTTCGGCGCCGTCTAATTGGCTCACTCGTATCGCGCGCTTTGGCTGCGATGCCCTATGAGAGCGAAAATCCCAAGACTGCGCGATCTCTCACAAGGCAATTTCGGCGCCGTCTAATTGGCTCACTCGTATCGCGTGCTTTGGCTGCGATGCCCTATGAGAGCGAAAATCCCAAGACTGCGCGATCTCTCACAAGGCAATTTCGGCGCCGTCTAATTGGCTCACTCGTATCGCGCGCTTTGGCTGCGATGCCCTATGAGAGCGAAAATCCCAAGACTGCGCGATCTCTGACAAGGCAATTTCGGCGCCGTCTAATTGGCTCACTCGTATCGCGCGCTTTGGCTGCGATGCCCTATGAGAGCGAAAATCCCAAGACTGCGCGATCTCTGACAAGACAATTTCGGCGCCGTCTAATTGGCTCACTCGTATCGCGCGCTTTGGCTGCGATGCCCTATGAGAGCGAAAATCCCAAGACTGCGCGATCTCTGACAAGACAATTTCGGCGCCGTCTAATTGGCTCACTCGTATCGCGCGCTTTGGCTGCGATGCCCTATGAGAGCGAAAATCCCAAGACTGCGCGATCTCTCACAAGGCAATTTCGGCGCCGTCTAATTGGCTCACTCGTATCGCGCGCTTTGGCTGCGATGCCCTATGAGAGCGAAAATCCCAAGACTGCGCGATCTCTGACAAGGCAATTTCGGCGCCGTCTAATTGGCTCACTCGTATCGCGCGCTTTGGCTGCGATGCCCTATGAGAGCGAAAATCCCAAGACTGCGCGATCTCTGACAAGACAATTTCGGCGCCGTCTAATTGGCTCACTCGTATCGCGCGCTTTGGCTGCGATGCCCTATGAGAGCGAAAATCCCAAGACTGCGCGATCTCTGACAAGGCAATTTCGGCGCCGTCTAATTGGCTCACTCGTATCGCGCGCTTTGGCTGCGATGCCCTATGAGAGCGAAAATCCCAAGACTGCGCGATCTCTCACAAGGCAATTTCGGCGCCGTCTAATTGGCTCACTCGTATCGCGCGCTTTGGCTGCGATGCCCTATGAGAGCGAAAATCCCAAGACTGCGCGGTCTCTTACAAGGCAATTTCGGCGCCGTCTAATTGGCTCACTCGTATCGCGCGCGTCGGCTGCGGTGCCCTATGAGAGCGAAAATCCCTAGACTGCGCGGTCTCTAACAAGGCAATTTCGGCGCCGTCTAATTGGCTCACTCGTATCGCGCGCGTCGGCTGCGGTGCCCTATGAGAGCGAAAATCCCAAGACTGCGCGGTCTCTTACAAGGCAATTTCGGCGCCGTCTAATTAGCTCACTCGTATCGCGCGCTTTGGCTGCGATGCCCTATGAGAGCGAAAATCCCAAGACTGCGCGGTCTCTTACAAGGCAATTTCGGCGCCGTCTAATTGGCTCACTCGTATCGCGCGCGTCGGCTGCGGTGCCCTATGAGAGCGAAAATCCCAAGACTGCGCGGTCTCTAACAAGGCAATTTCGGCGCCGTCTAATTGGCTCACTCGTATCGCGCGCTTTGGCTGCGATGCCCTATGAGAGCGAAAATCCCAAGACTGCGCGATCTCTCACAAGGCAATTTCGGCGCCGTCTAATTGGCTCACTCGTATCGCGCGCGTCGGCTGCGGTGCCCTATGAGAGCGAAAATCCCAAGACTGCGCGATCTCTGACAAGACAATTTCGGCGCCGTCTAATTGGCTCACTCGTATCGCGCGCTTTGGCTGCGATGCCCTATGAGAGCGAAAATCCCAAGACTGCGCGGTCTCTTACAAGGCAATTTCGGCGCCGTCTAATTGGCTCACTCGTATCGCGCGCGTCGGCTGCGGTGCCCTATGAGAGCGAAAATCCCAAGACTGCGCGGTCTCTAACAAGGCAATTTCGGCGCCGTCTAATTGGCTCACTCGTATCGCGCGCGTCGGCTGCGGTGCCCTATGAGAGCGAAAATCCCAAGACTGCGCGGTCTCTTACAAGGCAATTTCGGCGCCGTCTAATTGGCTCACTCGTATCGCGCGCTTTGGCTGCGATGCCCTATGAGAGCGAAAATCCCAAGACTGCGCGGTCTCTTACAAGGCAATTTCGGCGCCGTCTAATTGGCTCACTCGTATCGCGCGCTTTGGCTGCGATGCCCTATGAGAGCGAAAATCCCAAGACTGCGCGGTCTCTTACAAGGCAATTTCGGCGCCGTCTAATTGGCTCACTCGTATCGCGCGCGTCGGCTGCGGTGCCCTATGAGAGCGAAAATCCCAAGACTGCGCGGTCTCTAACAAGGCAATTTCGGCGCCGTCTAATTGGCTCACTCGTATCGCGCGCGTCGGCTGCGGTGCCCTATGAGAGCGAAAATCCCAAGACTGCGCGGTCTCTAACAAGGCAATTTCGGCGCCGTCTAATTGGCTCACTCGTATCGCGCGCGTCGGCTGCGGTGCCCTATGAGTGCGAAAATTCCAAGACTGCGCGGTCTCTGACAACGCAATTTCGGCGCCGTCTAATTGGCTCACTCGTATCGCGCGCTTTGGCTGCGATGCCCTATGAGAGCGAAAATCCCAAGACTGCGCGATCTCTCACAAGGCAATTTCGGCGCCGTCTAATTGGCTCATTCGTATCGCGCGCTTTGGCTGCGATGCCTTATGAGAGCGAAAATCCCAAGACTGCGCGATCTCTCACAAGGCAATTTCGGCGCCGTCTAATTGGCTCACTCGTATCGCGCGCTTTGGCTGCGATGCCCTATGAGAGCGAAAATCCCAAGACTGCGCGATCTCTCACAAGGCAATTTCGGCGCCGTCTAATTGGCTCACTCGTATCGCGCGCTTTGGCTGCGATGCCCTATGAGAGCGAAAATTCCAAGACTGCGCGGTCTCTGACAACGCAATTTCGGCGCCGTCTAATTGGCTCACTCGTATCGCGCGCTTTGGCTGCGATGCCCTATGAGAGCGAAAATCCCAAGACTGCGCGATCTCTCACAAGGCAATTTCGGCGCCGTCTAATTGGCTCACTCGTATCGCGCGCTTTGGCTGCGATGCCCTATGAGAGCGAAAATACCAAGACTGCGCGGTCTCTGACAACGCAATTTCGGCGCCGTCTAATTGGCTCACTCGTATCGCGCGCTTTGGCTGCGATGCCCTATGAGAGCGAAAATCCCAAGACTGCGCGATCTCTCACAAGGCAATTTCGGCGCCGTCTAATTGGCTCACTCGTATCGCGCGCTTTGGCTGCGATGCCCTATGAGAGCGAAAATCCCAAGACTGCGCGATCTCTCACAAGGCAATTTCGGCGCCGTCTAATTGGCTCACTCGTATCGCGCGCTTTGGCTGCGATGCCCTATGAGAGCGAAAATCCCAAGACTGCGCGATCTCTCACAAGGCAATTTCGGCGCCGTCTAATTAGCTCACTCGTATCGCGCGCTTTGGCTGCGATGCCCTATGAGAGCGAAAATCCCAAGACTGCGCGATCTCTGACAAGACAATTTCGGCGCCGTCTAATTGGCTCACTCGTATCGCGCGCTTTGGCTGCGATGCCCTATGAGAGCGAAAATTCCAAGACTGCGCGGTCTCTGACAACGCAATTTCGGCGCCGTCTAATTGGCTCACTCGTATCGCGCGCTTTGGCTGCGATGCCCTATGAGAGCGAAAATCCCAAGACTGCGCGATCTCTGACAAGACAATTTCGGCGCCGTCTAATTGGCTCACTCGTATCGCGCGCTTTGGCTGCGATGCCCTATGAGAGCGAAAATTCCAAGACTGCGCGGTCTCTGACAACGCAATTTCGGCGCCGTCTAATTGGCTCACTCGTATCGCGCGCTTTGGCTGCGATGCCCTATGAGAGCGAAAATCCCAAGACTGCGCGATCTCTCACAAGGCAATTTCGGCGCCGTCTAATTGGCTCACTCGTATCGCGCGCTTTGGCTGCGATGCCCTATGAGAGCGAAAATCCCAAGACTGCGCGATCTCTCACAAGGCAATTTCGGCGCCGTCTAATTGGCTCACTCGTATCGCGCGCTTTGGCTGCGATGCCCTATGAGAGCGAAAATCCCAAGACTGCGCGATCTCTCACAAGGCAATTTCGGCGCCGTCTAATTGGCTCACTCGTATCGCGCGCTTTGGCTGCGATGCCCTATGAGAGCGAAAATCCCAAGACTGCGCGATCTCTGACAAGGCAATTTCGGCGCCGTCTAATTGGCTCACTCGTATCGCGCGCTTTGGCTGCGATGCCCTATAAGAGCGAAAATCCCAAGACTGCGCGATCTCTGACAAGACAATTTCGGCGCCGTCTAATTGGCTCACTCGTATCGCGCGCTTTGGCTGCGATGCCCTATGAGAGCGAAAATCCCAAGACTGCGCGATCTCTGACAAGACAATTTCGGCGCCGTCTAATTGGCTCACTCGTATCGCGCGCTTTGGCTGCGATGCCCTATGAGAGCGAAAATCCCAAGACTGCGCGATCTCTCACAAGGCAATTTCGGCGCCGTCTAATTGGCTCACTCGTATCGCGCGCTTTGGCTGCGATGCCCTATGAGAGCGAAAATCCCAAGACTGCGCGATCTCTGACAAGGCAATTTCGGCGCCGTCTAATTGGCTCACTCGTATCGCGCGCTTTGGCTGCGATGCCCTATGAGAGCGAAAATCCCAAGACTGCGCGATCTCTGACAAGACAATTTCGGCGCCGTCTAATTGGCTCACTCGTATCGCGCGCTTTGGCTGCGATGCCCTATGAGAGCGAAAATCCCAAGACTGCGCGATCTCTGACAAGGCAATTTCGGCGCCGTCTAATTGGCTCACTCGTATCGCGCGCTTTGGCTGCGATGCCCTATGAGAGCGAAAATCCCAAGACTGCGCGATCTCTCACAAGGCAATTTCGGCGCCGTCTAATTGGCTCACTCGTATCGCGCGCTTTGGCTGCGATGCCCTATGAGAGCGAAAATCCCAAGACTGCGCGGTCTCTTACAAGGCAATTTCGGCGCCGTCTAATTGGCTCACTCGTATCGCGCGCGTCGGCTGCGGTGCCCTATGAGAGCGAAAATCCCTAGACTGCGCGGTCTCTAACAAGGCAATTTCGGCGCCGTCTAATTGGCTCACTCGTATCGCGCGCGTCGGCTGCGGTGCCCTATGAGAGCGAAAATCCCAAGACTGCGCGGTCTCTTACAAGGCAATTTCGGCGCCGTCTAATTAGCTCACTCGTATCGCGCGCTTTGGCTGCGATGCCCTATGAGAGCGAAAATCCCAAGACAGCGCGGTCTCTTACAAGGCAATTTCGGCGCCGTCTAATTGGCTCACTCGTATCGCGCGCGTCGGCTGCGGTGCCCTATGAGAGCGAAAATCCCAAGACTGCGCGGTCTCTAACAAGGCAATTTCGGCGCCGTCTAATTGGCTCACTCGTATCGCGCGCTTTGGCTGCGATGCCCTATGAGAGCGAAAATCCCAAGACTGCGCGATCTCTCACAAGGCAATTTCGGCGCCGTCTAATTGGCTCACTCGTATCGCGCGCGTCGGCTGCGGTGCCCTATGAGAGCGAAAATCCCAAGACTGCGCGATCTCTGACAAGACAATTTCGGCGCCGTCTAATTGGCTCACTCGTATCGCGCGCTTTGGCTGCGATGCCCTATGAGAGCGAAAATCCCAAGACTGCGCGGTCTCTTACAAGGCAATTTCGGCGCCGTCTAATTGGCTCACTCGTATCGCGCGCGTCGGCTGCGGTGCCCTATGAGAGCGAAAATCCCAAGACTGCGCGGTCTCTAACAAGGCAATTTCGGCGCCGTCTAATTGGCTCACTCGTATCGCGCGCTTTGGCTGCGATGCCCTATGAGAGCGAAAATCCCAAGACTGCGCGATCTCTCACAAGGCAATTTCGGCGCCGTCTAATTGGCTCACTCGTATCGCGCGCTTTGGCTGCGATGCCCTATGAGAGCGAAAATCCCAAGACTGCGCGATCTCTCACAAGGCAATTTCGGCGCCGTCTAATTAGCTCACTCGTATCGCGCGCTTTGGCTGCGATGCCCTATGAGAGCGAAAATCCCAAGACTGCGCGATCTCTGACAAGACAATTTCGGCGCCGTCTAATTGGCTCACTCGTATCGCGCGCTTTGGCTGCGATGCCCTATGAGAGCGAAAATTCCAAGACTGCGCGGTCTCTGACAACGCAATTTCGGCGCCGTCTAATTGGCTCACTCGTATCGCGCGCTTTGGCTGCGATGCCCTATGAGAGCGAAAATCCCAAGACTGCGCGATCTCTGACAAGACAATTTCGGCGCCGTCTAATTGGCTCACTCGTATCGCGCGCTTTGGCTGCGATGCCCTATGAGAGCGAAAATTCCAAGACTGCGCGGTCTCTGACAACGCAATTTCGGCGCCGTCTAATTGGCTCACTCGTATCGCGCGCTTTGGCTGCGATGCCCTATGAGAGCGAAAATCCCAAGACTGCGCGATCTCTCACAAGGCAATTTCGGCGCCGTCTAATTGGCTCACTCGTATCGCGCGCTTTGGCTGCGATGCCCTATGAGAGCGAAAATCCCAAGACTGCGCGATCTCTCACAAGGCAATTTCGGCGCCGTCTAATTGGCTCACTCGTATCGCGCGCTTTGGCTGCGATGCCCTATGAGAGCGAAAATCCCAAGACTGCGCGATCTCTCACAAGGCAATTTCGGCGCCGTCTAATTGGCTCACTCGTATCGCGCGCTTTGGCTGCGATGCCCTATGAGAGCGAAAATCCCAAGACTGCGCGATCTCTGACAAGGCAATTTCGGCGCCGTCTAATTGGCTCACTCGTATCGCGCGCTTTGGCTGCGATGCCCTATAAGAGCGAAAATCCCAAGACTGCGCGATCTCTGACAAGACAATTTCGGCGCCGTCTAATTGGCTCACTCGTATCGCGCGCTTTGGCTGCGATGCCCTATGAGAGCGAAAATCCCAAGACTGCGCGATCTCTGACAAGACAATTTCGGCGCCGTCTAATTGGCTCACTCGTATCGCGCGCTTTGGCTGCGATGCCCTATGAGAGCGAAAATCCCAAGACTGCGCGATCTCTCACAAGGCAATTTCGGCGCCGTCTAATTGGCTCACTCGTATCGCGCGCTTTGGCTGCGATGCCCTATGAGAGCGAAAATCCCAAGACTGCGCGATCTCTGACAAGGCAATTTCGGCGCCGTCTAATTGGCTCACTCGTATCGCGCGCTTTGGCTGCGATGCCCTATGAGAGCGAAAATCCCAAGACTGCGCGATCTCTGACAAGACAATTTCGGCGCCGTCTAATTGGCTCACTCGTATCGCGCGCTTTGGCTGCGATGCCCTATGAGAGCGAAAATCCCAAGACTGCGCGATCTCTGACAAGGCAATTTCGGCGCCGTCTAATTGGCTCACTCGTATCGCGCGCTTTGGCTGCGATGCCCTATGAGAGCGAAAATCCCAAGACTGCGCGATCTCTCACAAGGCAATTTCGGCGCCGTCTAATTGGCTCACTCGTATCGCGCGCTTTGGCTGCGATGCCCTATGAGAGCGAAAATCCCAAGACTGCGCGGTCTCTTACAAGGCAATTTCGGCGCCGTCTAATTGGCTCACTCGTATCGCGCGCGTCGGCTGCGGTGCCCTATGAGAGCGAAAATCCCTAGACTGCGCGGTCTCTAACAAGGCAATTTCGGCGCCGTCTAATTGGCTCACTCGTATCGCGCGCGTCGGCTGCGGTGCCCTATGAGAGCGAAAATCCCAAGACTGCGCGGTCTCTTACAAGGCAATTTCGGCGCCGTCTAATTAGCTCACTCGTATCGCGCGCTTTGGCTGCGATGCCCTATGAGAGCGAAAATCCCAAGACAGCGCGGTCTCTTACAAGGCAATTTCGGCGCCGTCTAATTGGCTCACTCGTATCGCGCGCGTCGGCTGCGGTGCCCTATGAGAGCGAAAATCCCAAGACTGCGCGGTCTCTAACAAGGCAATTTCGGCGCCGTCTAATTGGCTCACTCGTATCGCGCGCTTTGGCTGCGATGCCCTATGAGAGCGAAAATCCCAAGACTGCGCGATCTCTCACAAGGCAATTTCGGCGCCGTCTAATTGGCTCACTCGTATCGCGCGCGTCGGCTGCGGTGCCCTATGAGAGCGAAAATCCCAAGACTGCGCGATCTCTGACAAGACAATTTCGGCGCCGTCTAATTGGCTCACTCGTATCGCGCGCTTTGGCTGCGATGCCCTATGAGAGCGAAAATCCCAAGACTGCGCGGTCTCTTACAAGGCAATTTCGGCGCCGTCTAATTGGCTCACTCGTATCGCGCGCGTCGGCTGCGGTGCCCTATGAGAGCGAAAATCCCAAGACTGCGCGGTCTCTAACAAGGCAATTTCGGCGCCGTCTAATTGGCTCACTCGTATCGCGCGCTTTGGCTGCGATGCCCTATGAGAGCGAAAATCCCAAGACTGCGCGATCTCTCACAAGGCAATTTCGGCGCCGTCTAATTGGCTCACTCGTATCGCGCGCTTTGGCTGCGATGCCCTATGAGAGCGAAAATTCCAAGACTGCGCGGTCTCTGACAACGCAATTTCGGCGCCGTCTAATTGGCTCACTCGTATCGCGCGCTTTGGCTGCGATGCCCTATGAGAGCGAAAATCCCAAGACTGCGCGATCTCTCACAAGGCAATTTCGGCGCCGTCTAATTGGCTCACTCGTATCGCGCGCTTTGGCTGCGATGCCCTATGAGAGCGAAAATCCCAAGACTGCGCGATCTCTCACAAGGCAATTTCGGCGCCGTCTAATTGGCTCACTCGTATCGCGCGCTTTGGCTGCGATGCCCTATGAGAGCGAAAATCCCAAGACTGCGCGATCTCTCACAAGGCAATTTCGGCGCCGTCTAATTGGCTCACTCGTATCGCGCGCTTTGGCTGCGATGCCCTATGAGAGCGAAAATTCCAAGACTGCGCGGTCTCTGACAACGCAATTTCGGCGCCGTCTAATTGGCTCACTCGTATCGCGCGCTTTGGCTGCGATGCCCTATGAGAGCGAAAATCCCAAGACTGCGCGATCTCTCACAAGGCAATTTCGGCGCCGTCTAATTGGCTCACTCGTATCGCGCGCTTTGGCTGCGATGCCCTATGAGAGCGAAAATCCCAAGACTGCGCGGTCTCTAACAAGGCAATTTCGGCGCCGTCTAATTGGCTCACTCGTATCGCGCGCGTCGGCTGCGGTGCCCTATGAGTGCGAAAATTCCAAGACTGCGCGGTCTCTGACAACGCAATTTCGGCGCCGTCTAATTGGCTCACTCGTATCGCGCGCTTTGGCTGCGATGCCCTATGAGAGCGAAAATGCCAAGACTGCGCGATCTCTGACAAGGCAATTTCGGCGCCGTCTAATTGGCTCATTCGTATCGCGCGCTTTGGCTGCGATGCCCTATGAGAGCGAAAATCCCAAGACTGCGCGATCTCTCACAAGGCAATTTCGGCGCCGTCTAATTGGCTCACTCGTATCGCGCGCTTTGGCTGCGATGCCCTATGAGAGCGAAAATCCCAAGACTGCGCGATCTCTCACAAGGCAATTTCGGCGCCGTCTAATTGGCTCACTCGTATCGCGCGCTTTGGCTGCGATGCCCTATGAGAGCGAAAATCCCAAGACTGCGCGATCTCTGACAAGGCAATTTCGGCGCCGTCTAATTGGCTCACTCGTATCGCGCGCTTTGGCTGCGATGCCCTATAAGAGCGAAAATCCCAAGACTGCGCGATCTCTGACAAGACAATTTCGGCGCCGTCTAATTGGCTCACTCGTATCGCGCGCTTTGGCTGCGATGCCCTATGAGAGCGAAAATCCCAAGACTGCGCGATCTCTGACAAGACAATTTCGGCGCCGTCTAATTGGCTCACTCGTATCGCGCGCTTTGGCTGCGATGCCCTATGAGAGCGAAAATCCCAAGACTGCGCGATCTCTCACAAGGCAATTTCGGCGCCGTCTAATTGGCTCACTCGTATCGCGCGCTTTGGCTGCGATGCCCTATGAGAGCGAAAATCCCAAGACTGCGCGATCTCTGACAAGGCAATTTCGGCGCCGTCTAATTGGCTCACTCGTATCGCGCGCTTTGGCTGCGATGCCCTATGAGAGCGAAAATCCCAAGACTGCGCGATCTCTGACAAGACAATTTCGGCGCCGTCTAATTGGCTCACTCGTATCGCGCGCTTTGGCTGCGATGCCCTATGAGAGCGAAAATCCCAAGACTGCGCGATCTCTGACAAGGCAATTTCGGCGCCGTCTAATTGGCTCACTCGTATCGCGCGCTTTGGCTGCGATGCCCTATGAGAGCGAAAATCCCAAGACTGCGCGATCTCTCACAAGGCAATTTCGGCGCCGTCTAATTGGCTCACTCGTATCGCGCGCTTTGGCTGCGATGCCCTATGAGAGCGAAAATCCCAAGACTGCGCGGTCTCTTACAAGGCAATTTCGGCGCCGTCTAATTGGCTCACTCGTATCGCGCGCGTCGGCTGCGGTGCCCTATGAGAGCGAAAATCCCTAGACTGCGCGGTCTCTAACAAGGCAATTTCGGCGCCGTCTAATTGGCTCACTCGTATCGCGCGCGTCGGCTGCGGTGCCCTATGAGAGCGAAAATCCCAAGACTGCGCGGTCTCTTACAAGGCAATTTCGGCGCCGTCTAATTAGCTCACTCGTATCGCGCGCTTTGGCTGCGATGCCCTATGAGAGCGAAAATCCCAAGACAGCGCGGTCTCTTACAAGGCAATTTCGGCGCCGTCTAATTGGCTCACTCGTATCGCGCGCGTCGGCTGCGGTGCCCTATGAGAGCGAAAATCCCAAGACTGCGCGGTCTCTAACAAGGCAATTTCGGCGCCGTCTAATTGGCTCACTCGTATCGCGCGCTTTGGCTGCGATGCCCTATGAGAGCGAAAATCCCAAGACTGCGCGATCTCTCACAATGCAATTTCGGCGCCGTCTAATTGGCTCACTCGTATCGCGCGCGTCGGCTGCGGTGCCCTATGAGAGCGAAAATCCCAAGACTGCGCGATCTCTGACAAGACAATTTCGGCGCCGTCTAATTGGCTCACTCGTATCGCGCGCTTTGGCTGCGATGCCCTATGAGAGCGAAAATCCCAAGACTGCGCGGTCTCTTACAAGGCAATTTCGGCGCCGTCTAATTGGCTCACTCGTATCGCGCGCGTCGGCTGCGGTGCCCTATGAGAGCGAAAATCCCAAGACTGCGCGGTCTCTAACAAGGCAATTTCGGCGCCGTCTAATTGGCTCACTCGTATCGCGCGCGTCGGCTGCGGTGCCCTATGAGAGCGAAAATCCCAAGACTGCGCGGTCTCTTACAAGGCAATTTCGGCGCCGTCTAATTGGCTCACTCGTATCGCGCGCTTTGGCTGCGATGCCCTATGAGAGCGAAAATCCCAAGACTGCGCGGTCTCTTACAAGGCAATTTCGGCGCCGTCTAATTGGCTCACTCGTATCGCGCGCGTCGGCTGCGGTGCCCTATGAGAGCGAAAATCCCAAGACTGCGCGGTCTCTTACAAGGCAATTTCGGCGCCGTCTAATTGGCTCACTCGTATCGCGCGCTTTGGCTGCGATGCCCTATGAGAGCGAAAATCCCAAGACTGCGCGGTCTCTTACAAGGCAATTTCGGCGCCGTCTAATTGGCTCACTCGTATCGCGCGCGTCGGCTGCGGTGCCCTATGAGAGCGAAAATCCCAAGACTGCGCGGTCTCTAACAAGGCAATTTCGGCGCCGTCTAATTGGCTCACTCGTATCGCGCGCTTTGGCTGCGATGCCCTATGAGAGCGAAAATCCCAAGACAGCGCGGTCTCTTACAAGGCAATTTCGGCGCCGTCTAATTGGCTCACTCGTATCGCGCGCGTCGGCTGCGGTGCCCTATGAGAGCGAAAATCCCAAGACTGCGCGGTCTCTAACAAGGCAATTTCGGCGCCGTCTAATTGGCTCACTCGTATCGCGCGCTTTGGCTGCGATGCCCTATGAGAGCGAAAATCCCAAGACTGCGCGATCTCTCACAAGGCAATTTCGGCGCCGTCTAATTGGCTCACTCGTATCGCGCGCGTCGGCTGCGGTGCCCTATGAGAGCGAAAATCCCAAGACTGCGCGATCTCTGACAAGACAATTTCGGCGCCGTCTAATTGGCTCACTCGTATCGCGCGCTTTGGCTGCGATGCCCTATGAGAGCGAAAATCCCAAGACTGCGCGGTCTCTTACAAGGCAATTTCGGCGCCGTCTAATTGGCTCACTCGTATCGCGCGCGTCGGCTGCGGTGCCCTATGAGAGCGAAAATCCCAAGACTGCGCGATCTCTGACAAGACAATTTCGGCGCCGTCTAATTGGCTCACTCGTATCGCGCGCTTTGGCTGCGATGCCCTATGAGAGCGAAAATCCCAAGACTGCGCGGTCTCTTACAAGGCAATTTCGGCGCCGTCTAATTGGCTCACTCGTATCGCGCGCGTCGGCTGCGGTGCCCTATGAGAGCGAAAATCCCAAGACTGCGCGGTCTCTAACAAGGCAATTTCGGCGCCGTCTAATTGGCTCACTCGTATCGCGCGCTTTGGCTGCGATGCCCTATGAGAGCGAAAATCCCAAGACTGCGCGATCTCTCACAAGACAATTTCGGCGCCGTCTAATTGGCTCACTCGTATCGCGCGCTTTGGCTGCGATGCCCTATGAGAGCGAAAATCCCAAGACTGCGCGGTCTCTTACAAGGCAATTTCGGCGCCGTCTAATTGGCTCACTCGTATCGCGCGCGTCGGCTGCGGTGCCCTATGAGAGCGAAAATCCCAAGACTGCGCGATCTCTGACAAGACAATTTCGGCGCCGTCTAATTGGCTCACTCGTATCGCGCGCTTTGGCTGCGATGCCCTATGAGAGCGAAAATCCCAAGACTGCGCGGTCTCTTACAAGGCAATTTCGGCGCCGTCTAATTGGCTCACTCGTATCGCGCGCGTCGGCTGCGGTGCCCTATGAGAGCGAAAATCCCAAGACTGCGCGGTCTCTAACAAGGCAATTTCGGCGCCGTCTAATTGGCTCACTCGTATCGCGCGCTTTGGCTGCGATGCCCTATGAGAGCGAAAATCCCAAGACTGCGCGATCTCTCACAAGGCAATTTCGGCGCCGTCTAATTGGCTCACTCGTATCGCGCGCTTTGGCTGCGATGCCCTATGAGAGCGAAAATTCCAAGACTGCGCGGTCTCTGACAACGCAATTTCGGCGCCGTCTAATTGGCTCACTCGTATCGCGCGCTTTGGCTGCGATGCCCTATGAGAGCGAAAATCCCAAGACTGCGCGATCTCTCACAAGGCAATTTCGGCGCCGTCTAATTGGCTCACTCGTATCGCGCGCTTTGGCTGCGATGCCCTATGAGAGCGAAAATCCCAAGACTGCGCGATCTCTCACAAGGCAATTTCGGCGCCGTCTAATTGGCTCACTCGTATCGCGCGCTTTGGCTGCGATGCCCTATGAGAGCGAAAATCCCAAGACTGCGCGATCTCTCACAAGGCAATTTCGGCGCCGTCTAATTGGCTCACTCGTATCGCGCGCTTTGGCTGCGATGCCCTATGAGAGCGAAAATTCCAAGACTGCGCGGTCTCTGACAACGCAATTTCGGCGCCGTCTAATTGGCTCACTCGTATCGCGCGCTTTGGCTGCGATGCCCTATGAGAGCGAAAATCCCAAGACTGCGCGATCTCTCACAAGGCAATTTCGGCGCCGTCTAATTGGCTCACTCGTATCGCGCGCTTTGGCTGCGATGCCCTATGAGAGCGAAAATCCCAAGACTGCGCGGTCTCTAACAAGGCAATTTCGGCGCCGTCTAATTGGCTCACTCGTATCGCGCGCGTCGGCTGCGGTGCCCTATGAGTGCGAAAATTCCAAGACTGCGCGGTCTCTGACAACGCAATTTCGGCGCCGTCTAATTGGCTCACTCGTATCGCGCGCTTTGGCTGCGATGCCCTATGAGAGCGAAAATGCCAAGACTGCGCGATCTCTGACAAGGCAATTTCGGCGCCGTCTAATTGGCTCATTCGTATCGCGCGCTTTGGCTGCGATGCCCTATGAGAGCGAAAATCCCAAGACTGCGCGATCTCTCACAAGGCAATTTCGGCGCCGTCTAATTGGCTCACTCGTATCGCGCGCTTTGGCTGCGATGCCCTATGAGAGCGAAAATCCCAAGACTGCGCGATCTCTCACAAGGCAATTTCGGCGCCGTCTAATTGGCTCACTCGTATCGCGCGCTTTGGCTGCGATGCCCTATGAGAGCGAAAATCCCAAGACTGCGCGATCTCTGACAAGGCAATTTCGGCGCCGTCTAATTGGCTCACTCGTATCGCGCGCTTTGGCTGCGATGCCCTATAAGAGCGAAAATCCCAAGACTGCGCGATCTCTGACAAGACAATTTCGGCGCCGTCTAATTGGCTCACTCGTATCGCGCGCTTTGGCTGCGATGCCCTATGAGAGCGAAAATCCCAAGACTGCGCGATCTCTGACAAGACAATTTCGGCGCCGTCTAATTGGCTCACTCGTATCGCGCGCTTTGGCTGCGATGCCCTATGAGAGCGAAAATCCCAAGACTGCGCGATCTCTCACAAGGCAATTTCGGCGCCGTCTAATTGGCTCACTCGTATCGCGCGCTTTGGCTGCGATGCCCTATGAGAGCGAAAATCCCAAGACTGCGCGATCTCTGACAAGGCAATTTCGGCGCCGTCTAATTGGCTCACTCGTATCGCGCGCTTTGGCTGCGATGCCCTATGAGAGCGAAAATCCCAAGACTGCGCGATCTCTGACAAGACAATTTCGGCGCCGTCTAATTGGCTCACTCGTATCGCGCGCTTTGGCTGCGATGCCCTATGAGAGCGAAAATCCCAAGACTGCGCGATCTCTGACAAGGCAATTTCGGCGCCGTCTAATTGGCTCACTCGTATCGCGCGCTTTGGCTGCGATGCCCTATGAGAGCGAAAATCCCAAGACTGCGCGATCTCTCACAAGGCAATTTCGGCGCCGTCTAATTGGCTCACTCGTATCGCGCGCTTTGGCTGCGATGCCCTATGAGAGCGAAAATCCCAAGACTGCGCGGTCTCTTACAAGGCAATTTCGGCGCCGTCTAATTGGCTCACTCGTATCGCGCGCGTCGGCTGCGGTGCCCTATGAGAGCGAAAATCCCTAGACTGCGCGGTCTCTAACAAGGCAATTTCGGCGCCGTCTAATTGGCTCACTCGTATCGCGCGCGTCGGCTGCGGTGCCCTATGAGAGCGAAAATCCCAAGACTGCGCGGTCTCTTACAAGGCAATTTCGGCGCCGTCTAATTAGCTCACTCGTATCGCGCGCTTTGGCTGCGATGCCCTATGAGAGCGAAAATCCCAAGACAGCGCGGTCTCTTACAAGGCAATTTCGGCGCCGTCTAATTGGCTCACTCGTATCGCGCGCGTCGGCTGCGGTGCCCTATGAGAGCGAAAATCCCAAGACTGCGCGGTCTCTAACAAGGCAATTTCGGCGCCGTCTAATTGGCTCACTCGTATCGCGCGCTTTGGCTGCGATGCCCTATGAGAGCGAAAATCCCAAGACTGCGCGATCTCTCACAAGGCAATTTCGGCGCCGTCTAATTGGCTCACTCGTATCGCGCGCGTCGGCTGCGGTGCCCTATGAGAGCGAAAATCCCAAGACTGCGCGATCTCTGACAAGACAATTTCGGCGCCGTCTAATTGGCTCACTCGTATCGCGCGCTTTGGCTGCGATGCCCTATGAGAGCGAAAATCCCAAGACTGCGCGGTCTCTTACAAGGCAATTTCGGCGCCGTCTAATTGGCTCACTCGTATCGCGCGCGTCGGCTGCGGTGCCCTATGAGAGCGAAAATCCCAAGACTGCGCGGTCTCTAACAAGGCAATTTCGGCGCCGTCTAATTGGCTCACTCGTATCGCGCGCGTCGGCTGCGGTGCCCTATGAGAGCGAAAATCCCAAGACTGCGCGGTCTCTTACAAGGCAATTTCGGCGCCGTCTAATTGGCTCACTCGTATCGCGCGCTTTGGCTGCGATGCCCTATGAGAGCGAAAATCCCAAGACTGCGCGGTCTCTTACAAGGCAATTTCGGCGCCGTCTAATTGGCTCACTCGTATCGCGCGCGTCGGCTGCGGTGCCCTATGAGAGCGAAAATCCCAAGACTGCGCGGTCTCTTACAAGGCAATTTCGGCGCCGTCTAATTGGCTCACTCGTATCGCGCGCTTTGGCTGCGATGCCCTATGAGAGCGAAAATCCCAAGACTGCGCGGTCTCTTACAAGGCAATTTCGGCGCCGTCTAATTGGCTCACTCGTATCGCGCGCGTCGGCTGCGGTGCCCTATGAGAGCGAAAATCCCAAGACTGCGCGGTCTCTAACAAGGCAATTTCGGCGCCGTCTAATTGGCTCACTCGTATCGCGCGCTTTGGCTGCGATGCCCTATGAGAGCGAAAATCCCAAGACTGCGCGATCTCTCACAAGGCAATTTCGGCGCCGTCTAATTGGCTCACTCGTATCGCGCGCTTTGGCTGCGATGCCCTATGAGAGCGAAAATCCCAAGACTGCGCGATCTCTCACAAGGCAATTTCGGCGCCGTCTAATTGGCTCACTCGTATCGCGCGCTTTGGCTGCGATGCCCTATGAGAGCGAAAATCCCAAGACTGCGCGATCTCTCACAAGGCAATTTCGGCGCCGTCTAATTGGCTCACTCGTATCGCGCGCTTTGGCTGCGATGCCCTATGAGAGCGAAAATCCCAAGACTGCGCGATCTCTCACAAGGCAATTTCGGCGCCGTCTAATTGGCTCACTCGTATCGCGCGCTTTGGCTGCGATGCCCTATGAGAGCGAAAATTCCAAGACTGCGCGGTCTCTGACAACGCAATTTCGGCGCCGTCTAATTGGCTCACTCGTATCGCGCGCTTTGGCTGCGATGCCCTATGAGAGCGAAAATCCCAAGACTGCGCGATCTCTCACAAGGCAATTTCGGCGCCGTCTAATTGGCTCACTCGTATCGCGCGCTTTGGCTGCGATGCCCTATGAGAGCGAAAATCCCAAGACTGCGCGGTCTCTAACAAGGCAATTTCGGCGCCGTCTAATTGGCTCACTCGTATCGCGCGCGTCGGCTGCGGTGCCCTATGAGTGCGAAAATTCCAAGACTGCGCGGTCTCTGACAACGCAATTTCGGCGCCGTCTAATTGGCTCACTCGTATCGCGCGCTTTGGCTGCGATGCCCTATGAGAGCGAAAATGCCAAGACTGCGCGATCTCTGACAAGGCAATTTCGGCGCCGTCTAATTGGCTCATTCGTATCGCGCGCTTTGGCTGCGATGCCCTATGAGAGCGAAAATCCCAAGACTGCGCGATCTCTCACAAGGCAATTTCGGCGCCGTCTAATTGGCTCACTCGTATCGCGCGCTTTGGCTGCGATGCCCTATGAGAGCGAAAATCCCAAGACTGCGCGATCTCTCACAAGGCAATTTCGGCGCCGTCTAATTGGCTCACTCGTATCGCGCGCTTTGGCTGCGATGCCCTATGAGAGCGAAAATCCCAAGACTGCGCGATCTCTGACAAGGCAATTTCGGCGCCGTCTAATTGGCTCACTCGTATCGCGCGCTTTGGCTGCGATGCCCTATAAGAGCGAAAATCCCAAGACTGCGCGATCTCTGACAAGACAATTTCGGCGCCGTCTAATTGGCTCACTCGTATCGCGCGCTTTGGCTGCGATGCCCTATGAGAGCGAAAATCCCAAGACTGCGCGATCTCTGACAAGACAATTTCGGCGCCGTCTAATTGGCTCACTCGTATCGCGCGCTTTGGCTGCGATGCCCTATGAGAGCGAAAATCCCAAGACTGCGCGATCTCTCACAAGGCAATTTCGGCGCCGTCTAATTGGCTCACTCGTATCGCGCGCTTTGGCTGCGATGCCCTATGAGAGCGAAAATCCCAAGACTGCGCGATCTCTGACAAGGCAATTTCGGCGCCGTCTAATTGGCTCACTCGTATCGCGCGCTTTGGCTGCGATGCCCTATGAGAGCGAAAATCCCAAGACTGCGCGATCTCTGACAAGACAATTTCGGCGCCGTCTAATTGGCTCACTCGTATCGCGCGCTTTGGCTGCGATGCCCTATGAGAGCGAAAATACCAAGACTGCGCGATCTCTGACAAGGCAATTTCGGCGCCGTCTAATTGGCTCACTCGTATCGCGCGCTTTGGCTGCGATGCCCTATGAGAGCGAAAATCCCAAGACTGCGCGATCTCTCACAAGGCAATTTCGGCGCCGTCTAATTGGCTCACTCGTATCGCGCGCTTTGGCTGCGATGCCCTATGAGAGCGAAAATCCCAAGACTGCGCGGTCTCTTACAAGGCAATTTCGGCGCCGTCTAATTGGCTCACTCGTATCGCGCGCGTCGGCTGCGGTGCCCTATGAGAGCGAAAATCCCTAGACTGCGCGGTCTCTAACAAGGCAATTTCGGCGCCGTCTAATTGGCTCACTCGTATCGCGCGCGTCGGCTGCGGTGCCCTATGAGAGCGAAAATCCCAAGACTGCGCGGTCTCTTACAAGGCAATTTCGGCGCCGTCTAATTAGCTCACTCGTATCGCGCGCTTTGGCTGCGATGCCCTATGAGAGCGAAAATCCCAAGACAGCGCGGTCTCTTACAAGGCAATTTCGGCGCCGTCTAATTGGCTCACTCGTATCGCGCGCGTCGGCTGCGGTGCCCTATGAGAGCGAAAATCCCAAGACTGCGCGGTCTCTAACAAGGCAATTTCGGCGCCGTCTAATTGGCTCACTCGTATCGCGCGCTTTGGCTGCGATGCCCTATGAGAGCGAAAATCCCAAGACTGCGCGATCTCTCACAAGGCAATTTCGGCGCCGTCTAATTGGCTCACTCGTATCGCGCGCGTCGGCTGCGGTGCCCTATGAGAGCGAAAATCCCAAGACTGCGCGATCTCTGACAAGACAATTTCGGCGCCGTCTAATTGGCTCACTCGTATCGCGCGCTTTGGCTGCGATGCCCTATGAGAGCGAAAATCCCAAGACTGCGCGGTCTCTTACAAGGCAATTTCGGCGCCGTCTAATTGGCTCACTCGTATCGCGCGCGTCGGCTGCGGTGCCCTATGAGAGCGAAAATCCCAAGACTGCGCGGTCTCTAACAAGGCAATTTCGGCGCCGTCTAATTGGCTCACTCGTATCGCGCGCGTCGGCTGCGGTGCCCTATGAGAGCGAAAATCCCAAGACTGCGCGGTCTCTTACAAGGCAATTTCGGCGCCGTCTAATTGGCTCACTCGTATCGCGCGCTTTGGCTGCGATGCCCTATGAGAGCGAAAATCCCAAGACTGCGCGGTCTCTTACAAGGCAATTTCGGCGCCGTCTAATTGGCTCACTCGTATCGCGCGCGTCGGCTGCGGTGCCCTATGAGAGCGAAAATCCCAAGACTGCGCGGTCTCTTACAAGGCAATTTCGGCGCCGTCTAATTGGCTCACTCGTATCGCGCGCTTTGGCTGCGATGCCCTATGAGAGCGAAAATCCCAAGACTGCGCGGTCTCTTACAAGGCAATTTCGGCGCCGTCTAATTGGCTCACTCGTATCGCGCGCGTCGGCTGCGGTGCCCTATGAGAGCGAAAATCCCAAGACTGCGCGGTCTCTAACAAGGCAATTTCGGCGCCGTCTAATTGGCTCACTCGTATCGCGCGCTTTGGCTGCGATGCCCTATGAGAGCGAAAATCCCAAGACTGCGCGATCTCTCACAAGGCAATTTCGGCGCCGTCTAATTGGCTCACTCGTATCGCGCGCTTTGGCTGCGATGCCCTATGAGAGCGAAAATTCCAAGACTGCGCGGTCTCTGACAACGCAATTTCGGCGCCGTCTAATTGGCTCACTCGTATCGCGCGCTTTGGCTGCGATGCCCTATGAGAGCGAAAATCCCAAGACTGCGCGATCTCTCACAAGGCAATTTCGGCGCCGTCTAATTGGCTCACTCGTATCGCGCGCTTTGGCTGCGATGCCCTATGAGAGCGAAAATCCCAAGACTGCGCGGTCTCTAACAAGGCAATTTCGGCGCCGTCTAATTGGCTCACTCGTATCGCGCGCGTCGGCTGCGGTGCCCTATGAGTGCGAAAATTCCAAGACTGCGCGGTCTCTGACAACGCAATTTCGGCGCCGTCTAATTGGCTCACTCGTATCGCGCGCTTTGGCTGCGATGCCCTATGAGAGCGAAAATGCCAAGACTGCGCGATCTCTGACAAGGCAATTTCGGCGCCGTCTAATTGGCTCATTCGTATCGCGCGCTTTGGCTGCGATGCCCTATGAGAGCGAAAATCCCAAGACTGCGCGATCTCTCACAAGGCAATTTCGGCGCCGTCTAATTGGCTCACTCGTATCGCGCGCTTTGGCTGCGATGCCCTATGAGAGCGAAAATCCCAAGACTGCGCGATCTCTCACAAGGCAATTTCGGCGCCGTCTAATTGGCTCACTCGTATCGCGCGCGTCGGCTGCGGTGCCCTATGAGAGCGAAAATCCCAAGACTGCGCGGTCTCTTACAAGGCAATTTCGGCGCCGTCTAATTAGCTCACTCGTATCGCGCGCTTTGGCTGCGATGCCCTATGAGAGCGAAAATCCCAAGACAGCGCGGTCTCTTACAAGGCAATTTCGGCGCCGTCTAATTGGCTCACTCGTATCGCGCGCGTCGGCTGCGGTGCCCTATGAGAGCGAAAATCCCAAGACTGCGCGGTCTCTAACAAGGCAATTTCGGCGCCGTCTAATTGGCTCACTCGTATCGCGCGCTTTGGCTGCGATGCCCTATGAGAGCGAAAATCCCAAGACTGCGCGATCTCTCACAAGGCAATTTCGGCGCCGTCTAATTGGCTCACTCGTATCGCGCGCGTCGGCTGCGGTGCCCTATGAGAGCGAAAATCCCAAGACTGCGCGATCTCTGACAAGACAATTTCGGCGCCGTCTAATTGGCTCACTCGTATCGCGCGCTTTGGCTGCGATGCCCTATGAGAGCGAAAATCCCAAGACTGCGCGGTCTCTTACAAGGCAATTTCGGCGCCGTCTAATTGGCTCACTCGTATCGCGCGCGTCGGCTGCGGTGCCCTATGAGAGCGAAAATCCCAAGACTGCGCGGTCTCTAACAAGGCAATTTCGGCGCCGTCTAATTGGCTCACTCGTATCGCGCGCGTCGGCTGCGGTGCCCTATGAGAGCGAAAATCCCAAGACTGCGCGGTCTCTTACAAGGCAATTTCGGCGCCGTCTAATTGGCTCACTCGTATCGCGCGCTTTGGCTGCGATGCCCTATGAGAGCGAAAATCCCAAGACTGCGCGGTCTCTTACAAGGCAATTTCGGCGCCGTCTAATTGGCTCACTCGTATCGCGCGCGTCGGCTGCGGTGCCCTATGAGAGCGAAAATCCCAAGACTGCGCGGTCTCTTACAAGGCAATTTCGGCGCCGTCTAATTGGCTCACTCGTATCGCGCGCTTTGGCTGCGATGCCCTATGAGAGCGAAAATCCCAAGACTGCGCGGTCTCTTACAAGGCAATTTCGGCGCCGTCTAATTGGCTCACTCGTATCGCGCGCGTCGGCTGCGGTGCCCTATGAGAGCGAAAATCCCAAGACTGCGCGGTCTCTAACAAGGCAATTTCGGCGCCGTCTAATTGGCTCACTCGTATCGCGCGCGTCGGCTGCGGTGCCCTATGAGAGCGAAAATCCCAAGACTGCGCGGTCTCTAACAAGGCAATTTCGGCGCCGTCTAATTGGCTCACTCGTATCGCGCGCGTCGGCTGCGGTGCCCTATGAGTGCGAAAATTCCAAGACTGCGCGGTCTCTGACAACGCAATTTCGGCGCCGTCTAATTGGCTCACTCGTATCGCGCGCTTTGGCTGCGATGCCCTATGAGAGCGAAAATCCCAAGACTGCGCGGTCTCTCACAAGACAATTTCGGCGCCGACTAATTGGCTCACTCGTATCGCGCGCGTCGGCTGCGGTGCCCTATGAGAGCGAAAATCCCAAGACTGCGCGGTCTCTAACAAGGCAATTTCGGCGCCGTCTAATTGGCTCACTCGTATCGCGCGCTTTGGCTGCGATGCCCTATGAGAGCGAAAATCCCAAGACTGCGCGATCTCTCACAAGGCAATTTCGGCGCCGTCTAATTGGCTCACTCGTATCGCGCGCGTCGGCTGCGGTGCCCTATGAGAGCGAAAATCCCAAGACTGCGCGATCTCTGACAAGACAATTTCGGCGCCGTCTAATTGGCTCACTCGTATCGCGCGCTTTGGCTGCGATGCCCTATGAGAGCGAAAATCCCAAGACTGCGCGGTCTCTTACAAGGCAATTTCGGCGCCGTCTAATTGGCTCACTCGTATCGCGCGCGTCGGCTGCGGTGCCCTATGAGAGCGAAAATCCCAAGACTGCGCGGTCTCTAACAAGGCAATTTCGGCGCCGTCTAATTGGCTCACTCGTATCGCGCGCGTCGGCTGCGGTGCCCTATGAGAGCGAAAATCCCAAGACTGCGCGGTCTCTTACAAGGCAATTTCGGCGCCGTCTAATTGGCTCACTCGTATCGCGCGCTTTGGCTGCGATGCCCTATGAGAGCGAAAATCCCAAGACTGCGCGGTCTCTTACAAGGCAATTTCGGCGCCGTCTAATTGGCTCACTCGTATCGCGCGCGTCGGCTGCGGTGCCCTATGAGAGCGAAAATCCCAAGACTGCGCGGTCTCTTACAAGGCAATTTCGGCGCCGTCTAATTGGCTCACTCGTATCGCGCGCTTTGGCTGCGATGCCCTATGAGAGCGAAAATCCCAAGACTGCGCGGTCTCTTACAAGGCAATTTCGGCGCCGTCTAATTGGCTCACTCGTATCGCGCGCGTCGGCTGCGGTGCCCTATGAGAGCGAAAATCCCAAGACTGCGCGGTCTCTAACAAGGCAATTTCGGCGCCGTCTAATTGGCTCACTCGTATCGCGCGCGTCGGCTGCGGTGCCCTATGAGAGCGAAAATCCCAAGACTGCGCGGTCTCTAACAAGGCAATTTCGGCGCCGTCTAATTGGCTCACTCGTATCGCGCGCGTCGGCTGCGGTGCCCTATGAGTGCGAAAATTCCAAGACTGCGCGGTCTCTGACAACGCAATTTCGGCGCCGTCTAATTGGCTCACTCGTATCGCGCGCTTTGGTTGCGATGCCCTATGAGAGCGAAAATCCCAAGACTGCGCGGTCTCTCACAAGACAATTTCGGCGCCGACTAATTGGCTCACTCGTATCGCGCGCGTCGGCTGCGGTGCCCTATGAGAGCGAAAATCCCAAGACTGCGCGGTCTCTAACAAGGCAATTTCGGCGCCGTCTAATTGGCTCACTCGTATCGCGCGCGTCGGCTGCGGTGCCCTATGAGAGCGAAAATCCCAAGACTGCGCGGTCTCTCACAAGACAATTTCGGCGCCGTCTAATTGGCTCACTCGTATCGCGCGCGTCGTCTGCGGTGCCCTATGAGAGCGAAAATCCCAAGACTGCGCGGTCTCTCACAAGGCAATTTCGGCGCCGTCTAATTGGCTCACTCGAATCGCGCGCGTCGGCTGCGGTGCCCTATGAGAGCGAAAATCCCAAGACTGCGCGGTCTCTCACAAGGCAATTTCGGCGCCGTCTAATTGGCTCACTCGTATCGCGCGCTTTGGCTGCGATGCCCTATGAGAGCGAAAATCCCAAGACTGCGCGGTCTCTTACAAGGCAATTTCGGCGCCGTCTAATTGGCTCACTCGTATCGCGCGCTTTGGCTGCGATGCCCTATGAGAGCGAAAATCCCAAGACTGCGCGGTCTCTCACAAGGCAATTTCGGCGCCGTCTAATTGGCTCACTCGTATCGCGCGCTTTGGCTGCGGTGCCCTATGAGAGCGAAAATCCCAAGACTGCGCGATCTCTGACAAGACAATTTCGGCGCCTTCTAATTGGCTCACTCGTATCGCGCGCTTTGGCTGCGATGCCCTATGAGAGCGAAAATCCCAAGACTGCGCGATCTCTGACAAGACAATTTCGGCGCCGTCTAATTGGCTCACTCGTATCGCGCGCTTTGGCTGCGATGCCCTATGAGAGCGAAAATCCCAAGACTGCGCGGTCTCTCACAAGGCAATTTCGGCGCCGTCTAATTGGCTCACTCGTATCGCGCGCTTTGGGTGCGATGCCCTATGAGAGCGAAAATCCCAAGACTGCGCGGTCTCTCACAAGACTATTTCGGCGCCGTCTAATTGGCTCACTCGTATCGCGCGCTTTGGCTGCGATGCCCTATGAGAGCGAAAATCCCAAGACTGCGCGATCTCTGACAAGACAATTTCGGTGCCGTGTAATTGGCTCACTCGTATCGCGCGCTTTGGCTGCGATGCCCTATGAGAGCGAAAATCCCAAGACTGCGCGATCTCTCACAAGGCAATTTCGGCGCCGTCTAATTGGCTCACTCGTATCGCGCGCTTTGGCTGCGGTGCCCTATGAGAGCGAAAATCCCAAGACTGCGCGATCTCTGACAAGACAATTTCGGCGCCGTCTAATTGGCTCACTCGTATCGCGCGCTTTGGCTGCGATGCCCTATGAGAGCGAAAATCCCAAGACTTTGCGATCTCTGACAAGACAATTTCGTCGCCGTCTAATTGGCTCACTCGTATCGCGCGCTTTGGCTGCGATGCCCTATGAGAGCGAAAATCCCAAGACTGCGCGGTCTCTCACAAGGCAATTTCGGCGCCGTCTAATTGGCTCACTCGTATCGCGCGCTTTGGCTGCGATGCCCTATGAGAGCGAAAATCCCAAGACTGCGCGGTCTCTCACAAGACAATTTCGGCGCCGTCTAATTGGCTCACTCGTATCGCGCGCTTTGGCTGCGATGCCCTATGAGAGCGAAAATCCCAAGACTGCGCGATCTCTGACAAGACAATTTCGGCGCCGTCTAATTGGCTCACTCGTATCGCGCGCTTTGGCTGCGGTGCCCTATGAGAGCGAAAATCCCAAGACTGCGCGGTCTCTCACAAGGCAATTTCGGCGCCGTCTAATTGGCTCACTCGTATCGCGCGCTTTGGCTGCGATGCCCTATGAGAGCGAAAATCCCAAGACTGCGCGATCTCTGACAAGACAATTTCGGCGCCGTCTAATTGGCTCACTCGTATCGCGCGCTTTGGCTGCGATGCCCTATGAGAGCGAAAATCCCAAGACTGCGCGGTCTCTCACAAGGCAATTTCGGCGCCGTCTAATTGGCTCACTCGTATCGCGCGCTTTGGCTGCGATGCCCTATGAGAGCGAAAATCCCAAGACTGCGCGATCTCTCACAAGGCAATTTCGGCGCCGTCTAATTGGCTCACTCGTATCGCGCGCTTTGGCTGCGATGCCCTATGAGAGCGAAAATCCCAAGACTGCGCGATCTCTGACAAGACAATTTCGGCGCCGTCTAATTGACTCACTCGTATCGCGCGCTTTGGCTGCGGTGCCCTATGAGAGCGAAAATCCCAAGACTGCGCGATCTCTGACAGGACAATTTCGGCGCCGTCTAATTGGCTCACTCGTATCGCGCGCTTTGGCTGCGATGCCCTATGAGAGCAAAAATCCCAAGACTGCGCGATCTCTGACAAGACAATTTCGGCGCCGTCTAATTGGCTCACTCGTATCGCGCGCTTTGGCTGCGGTGCCCTATGAGAGCGAAAATCCCAAGACTGCGCGGTCTCTCACAAGGCAATTTCGGCGCCGTCTAATTGGCTCACTCGTATCGCGCGCTTTGGCTGCGATGCCCTATGAGAGCGAAAATCCCAAGACTGCGCGGTCTCTCACAAGACAATTTCGGCGCCGTCTAATTGGCTCACTCGTATCGCGCGCTTTGGCTGCGATGCCCTATGAGAGCGAAAATCCCAAGACTGCGCGGTCTCTCACAAGGCAATTTCGGCGCCGTCTAATTGGCTCACTCGTATCGCGCGCTTTGGCTGCGATGCCCTATGAGAGCGAAAATCCCAAGACTGCGCGATCTCTGACAAGACAATTTCGGCGCCGTCTAATTGGCTCACTCGTATCGCGCGCTTTGGCTGCGGTGCCCTATGAGAGCGAAAATCCCAAGACTGCGCGATCTTTGACAAGACAATTTCGGCGCCGTCTAATTGGCTCACTCGTATCGCGCGCTTTGGCTGCGATGCCCTATGAGAGCGAAAATCCCAAGACTGCGCGATCTCTGACAAGACAATTTCGGCGCCGTCTAATTGGCTCACTCGTATCGCGCGCTTTGGCTGCGATGCCCTATGAGAGCGAAAATCCCAAGACTGCGCGGTCTCTCACAAGGCAATTTCGGCGCCGTCTAATTGGCTCACTCGTATCGCGCGCTTTGGCTGCGATGCCCTATGAGAGCGAAAATCCCAAGACTGCGCGATCTCTGACAAGACAATTTCAGCGCCGTCTAATTGGCTCTCTCTTATCGCGCGCTTTGGCTGCGATGCCCTATGAGAGCGAAAATCCCAAGACTGCGCGATCTCTGACAAGACAATTTCGGCGCCGTCTAATTGGCTCACTCGTATCGCGCGCTTTGGCTGCGGTGCCCTATGAGAGCGAAAATCCCAAGACTGCGTGGTCTCTCACAAGGCAATTTCGGCGCCGTCTAATTGGCTCACTCGTATCGCGCGCTTTGGCTGCGATGCCCTATGAGAGCGAAAATCCCAAGACTGCGCGGTCTCTCACAAGACAATTTCGGCGCCGTCTAATTGGCTCACTCGTATCGCGCGCGTCGGCTGCGGTGCCCTATGAGAGCGAAAATCCCAAGACTGCGGGGTCTCTTACAAGGCAATTTCGGCGCCGTCTAATTGGCTCACTCGTATCGCGCGCTTGGGCTGCGATGCCCTATGAGAGCGAAAATCCCAAGACTGCGCGATCTCTGACAAGACAATTTCGGCGCCGTCTAATTGGCTCACTCGTATCGCGCGCTTTGGCTGCGATGCCCTATGAGAGCGAAAATCCCAAGACTGCGCGATCTCTGACAAGACAATTTCGGCGCCGTCTAATTGGCTCACTCGTATCGCGCGCTTTGGCTGCGGTGCCCTATGAGAGCGAAAATCCCAAGACTGCGCGATCTCTGACAAGACAATTTCGGCGCCGTCTAATTGGCTCACTCGTATCGCGCGCTTTGGCTGCGATGCCCTATGAGAGCGAAAATCCCAAGACTGCGCGATCTCTGACAAGACAATTTCGGCGCCGTCTAATTGGCTCACTCGTATCGCGCGCTTTGGCTGCGGTGCCCTATGAGAGCGAAAATCCCAAGACTGCGCGGTTCTCACAAGGCAATTTCGGCGCCGTCTAATTGGCTCACTCGTATCGCGCGCTTTGGCTGCGATGCCCTATGAGAGCGAAAATCCCAAGACTGCGCGGTCTCTCACAAGACAATTTCGGCGCCGTCTAATTGGCTCACTCGTATCGCGCGCGTCGGCTGCGGTGCCCTATGAGAGCGAAAATCCCAAGACTGCGCGGTCTCTTACAAGGCAATTTCGGCGCCGTCTAATTGGCTCACTCGTATAGCGCGCGTCGGCTGCGGTGCCCTATGAGAGCGAAAATCCCAAGACTGCGCGATCTCTGACGAGACAATTTCGGCGCCGTCTAATTGGCTCACTCGTATCGCGCGCTTTGGCTGCGATGCCCAATGAGAGCGAAAATCCCAAGACTGCGCGGTCTCTGACAAGGCAATTTCGGCGCCGTCTAATTGGCTCACTCGTATCGCGCGCGTCGGCTGCGGTGCCCTATGAGAGCGAAAATCCCAAGACTGCGCGGTCTCTGACAAGACAATTTCGGCGCCGTCTAATTGGCTCACTCGTATCGCGCGCTTTGGCTGCGGTGCCCTATGAGAGCGAAAATCCCAAGACTGCGCGGTCTCTGACAACGCAATTTCGGCGCCGTCTAATTGGCTCACTCGTATTGCGCGCGTCGGCTGCGGTGCCCTATGAGAGCGAAAATCCCAAGACTGCGCGGTCTCTCACAAGACAATTTCGGCGCCGTCTAATTGGCTCACTCGTATCGCGCGCGTCGGCTGCGGTGCCCTATGAGAGCGAAAATCCCAAGACTGCGCGGTCTCTAACAAGGCAATTTTGGCGCCGTCTAATTGGCTCACTCGTATCGCGCGCTTTGGCTGCGGTGCCCTATGAGAGCGAAAATCCCAAGACTGCGCGGTCTCTTACAAGGCAATTTCGGCGCCGTCTAATTGGCTCACTCGTATCGCGCGCGTCGGCTGCGGTGCCCTATGAGAGCGAAAATCCCAAGACTGCGCGGTCTCTAACAAGGCAATTTCGGCGCCGTCTAATTGGCTCACTCGTATCGCGCGCGTCGGCTGCGGTGCCCTATGAGAGCGAAAATCCCAAGACTGCGCGGTCTCCTACAAGGCAATTTCGGCGCCGTCTAATTGGCTCACTCGTATCGCGCGCTTTGGCTGCGATGCCCTATGAGAGCGAAAATCCCAAGACTGCGCGGTCTCTTACAAGGCAATTTCGGCGCCGTCTAATTGGCTCACTCGTATCGCGCGCGTCGGCTGCGGTGCCCTATGAGAGCGAAAATCCCAAGACTGCGCGGTCTCTTACAAGGCAATTTCGGCGCCGTCTAATTGGCTCACTCGTATCGCGTGCTTTGGCTGCGATGCCCTATGAGAGCGAAAATCCCAAGACTGTGCGGTCTCTTACAAGGCAATTTCGGCGCCGTCTAATTGGCTCACTCGTATCGCGCGCGTCGGCTGCGGTGCCCTATGAGAGCGAAAATCCCAAGACTGCGCGGTCTCTAACAAGGCAATTTCGGCGCCGTCTAATTGGCTCACTCGTATCGCGCGCGTCGGCTGCGGTGCCCTATGAGAGCGAAAATCCCAAGACTGCGCGGTCTCTAACAAGGCAATTTCGGCGCCGTCTAATTGGCTCACTCGTATCGCGCGCGTCGGCTGCGGTGCCCTATGAGAGCGAAAATCCCAAGACTGCGCGGTCTCTCACAAGGCAATTTCGGCGCCGTCTAATTGGCTCACTCGTATCGCGCGCGTCGGCTGCGGTGCCCTATGAGAGCGAAAATCCCAAGACTGCGCGGTCTCTAACAAGGCAATTTCGGCGCCGTCTAATTGGCTCACTCGTATCGCGCGCGTCGGCTGCAGTGCCCTATGAGAGCGAAAATCCCAAGACTGCGCGGTCTCTCACAAGACAATTTCGGCGCCGTCTAATTGGCTCACTCGTATCGCGCGCGTCGTCTGCGGTGCCCTATGAGAGCGAAAATCCCAAGACTGCGCGGTCTCTCACAAGGGAATTTCGGCGCCGTCTAATTGGCTCACTCGTATCGCGCGCGTCAGCTGCGGTGCCCTATGAGAGCGAAAATCCCAAGACTGCGCGGTCTCTTACAAGGCAATTTCGGCGCCGTCTAATTGGCTCACTCGTATCGCGCGCTTTGGCTGCGATGCCCTATGAGAGCGAAAATCCCAAGACTGCGCGGTCTCTCACAAGGCAATTTCGGCGCCGTCTAATTGGCTCACTCGTATCGCGCGCTTTGGCTGCGATGCCCTATGAGAGCGAAAATCCCAAGACTGCGCGATCTCTGACAAGACAATTTCGGCGCCGTCTAATTGGCTCACTCGTATCGCGCCCTTTGGCTGCGATGCCCTATGAGAGCGAAAATCCCAAGACTGCGCGGTCTCTCACAAGGCAATTTCGGCGCCGTCTAATTGGCTCACTCGTATCGCGCGTTTTGGCTGCGGTGCCCTATGAGAGCGAAAATCCCAAGACTGCGCGGTCTCTCACAAGGCAATTTCGGCGCCGTCTAATTGGCTCACTCGTATCGCGCGCTTTGGCTGCGATGCCCTATGAGAGCGAAAATCCCAAGACTGCGCGATCTCTCACAAGGCAATTTCGGCGCCGTTTAATTGGCACACTCGTGCACACGGTAAACGAATAAAACCGCGCCGAACGTCTCTCGTCAGGGGCCGTGCTCTCTCCAATAATTCGCTTTCACCGCGGCAATAGGCGAGATCGTGCACACGGTAAACGAATAAAACCGCGCCGAACGTCTCTCGTCAGGGGCCGTGCTCTCTCCAATAATTTGCTTTCACCGCGGCAATAGGCGAGATCGTGGTCACGGTAAAGGAATAAAACCGCGCCGAACGTCTCTCGTCAGGGGCCGTGCTCTCTCCAATAATTTGCTTTCACCGCGGCAATAGGCGAGATCGTGCACACGGTAAACGAATAAAACCGCGCCGAACGTCTCTCGTCAGGGGCCGTGCTCTCTCCAATAATTTGCTTTCACCATGGCAATAGGCGAGATCGTGCACACGGTAAACGAATAAAACCGCGCCGAACGTCTCTCGTCAGGGGCCGTGCTCTCTCCAATAATTTGCTTTCACCGCGGCAATAGGCGAGATCGTGGACACGGTAAACGAGTAAAACCGCGCCGAACGTCTCTCGTCAGGGGCCGTGCTCTCTCCAATAATTTGCTTTCACCGCGGCAATAGGCGAGATCGTGCACACGGTAAACGAATAAAACCGCGCCGAACGTCTCTCGTCAGGGGCCGTGCTCTCTCCAATAATTTGCTTTCACCGCGGCAATAGGCGAGATCGTGCACACGGTAAACGAATAAAACCGCGCCGAACGTCTCTCGTCAGGGGCCGTGCTCGCTCCAATAATTTGCTTTCACCGCGGCAATAGGCGAGATCGTGCACACGGTAAACGAATAAAACCGCGCCGAACGTCTCTCGTCAGGGGCCGTGCTCTCTCCAATAATTTGCTTTCACCGCGGCAATAGGCGAGATCGTGCACACGGTAAACGAATAAAACCGCGCCGAACGTCTCTCGTCAGTGGCCGTGCTCTCTCCAATAATTTGCTTTCACCGCGGCAATAGGCGAGATCGTGCACACAGTAAACGAATAAAACCGCGCCGAACGTCTCTCGTCAGTGGCCGTGCTCTCTCCAATAATTTGCTTTCACCGCGGCAATAGGCGAGATCGTGCACACGGTAAACGAATAAAACCGCGCCGAACGTCTCTCGTCAGGGGCCGTGCTCTCTCCAATAATTTGCTTTCACCGCGGCAATAGGCGAGATCGTGCACACGGTAAACGAATAAAACCGCGCCGAACGTCTCTCGTCAGGGGCCGTGCTCTCTCCAATAATTTGCTTTCACCGCGGCAATAGGCGAGATCGTGCACACGGTAAACGAATAAAACCGCGCCGAACGTCTCTCGTCAGAGGCCGTGCTCTCTCCAATAATTTGCTTTCACCGCGGCAATAGGCGAGATCGTGCACACGGTAAACGAATAAAACCGCGCCGAACGTCTCTCGTCAGGGGCCGTGCTCTCTCCAATAATTTGCTTTCACCGCGGCAATAGGCGAGATCGTGCACACGGTAAACGAATAAAACCGCGCCGAACGTCTCTCGTCAGGGGCCGTGCTCTCTCCAATAATTCGCTTTCACCGCGGCAATAGGCGAGATCGTGCACACGGTAAACGAATAAAACCGCGCCGAACGTCTCTCGTCAGGGGCCGTGCTTTCTCCAATAATTTGCTTTCACCGCGGCAATAGGCGAGATCGTGCACACGGTAAACGAATAAAACCGCGCCGAACGTCTCTCGTCAGGGGCCGTGCTCTCTCCAATAATTCGCTTTCACCGCGGCAATAGGCGAGATCGTGGTCACGGTGAACGAATAAAACCGCGCCGAACGTCTCTCGTCAGGGGCCGTGCTCTCTCCAATAATTCGCTTTCACCGCGGCAATAGGCGAGATCGTGCACACGGTAAACGAATAAAACCGCGCCGAACGTCTCTCGTCAGGGGCCGTGCTCTCTCCAATAATTTGCTTTCACCGCGGCAATAGGCGAGATCGTGCACACGGTAAACGAATAAAACCGCGCCGAACGTCTCTCGTCAGGGGCCGTGCTCTCTCCAATAATTCGCTTTCACCGCGGCAATAGGCGTGATCGTGCACACGGTAAACGAATAAAACTGCGCCGAACGTCTCTCGTCAGGGGCCGTGCTCTCTCCAATATTTCGCTTTCACCGCGGCAAAAGGCGAGATCGTGCACACGGTAAACGAATAAAACCGCGCCGAACGTCTCTCGTCAGGGGCCGTGCTCTCTCCAATAATTCGCTTTCACCGCGGCAATAGGCGAGATCGTGCACACGGTAAACGAATAAAACCGCGCCGAACGTCTCTCGTCAGGGGCCGTGCTCTCTCCAATAATTCACTTTCACCGCGGCAATAGGCGAGATCGTGCACACGGTAAACGAAAAAAACCGCGCCGAACGTCTCTCGTCAGGGGCCGTGCTCTCTCCAATAATTCGCTTTCACCGCGGCAATAGGCGAGATCGTGGTCACAGTAAACGAATAAAACCGCGCCGAACGTCTCTCGTCAGGGGCCGTGCTCTCTCCAATAATTCGCTTTCACCGCGGCAATAGGCGAGATCGTGCACACGGTAAACGAATAAAACCGCGCCGAACGTCTCTCGTCAGGGGCCGTGCTCTCTCCAATAATTCACTTTCACCGCGGCAATAGGCGAGATCGTGCACACGGTAAACGAATAAAACCGCGCCGAACGTCTCTCGTCAGGGGCCGTGCTCTCTCCAATAATTCGCTTTCACCGCGGCAATAGGCGAGATCGTGCACACGGTAAACGAATAAAACCGCGCCGAACGTCTCTCGTCAGGGGCCGTGCTCTCTCCAATAATTCACTTTCACCGCGGCAATAGGCGAGATCGTGCACACAGTAAACGAATAAAACCGCGCCGAACGTCTCTCGTCAGGGGCCGTGCTCTCTCCAATAATTTGCTTTCACCGCGGCAATAGGCGAGATCGTGCACACGGTAAACGAATAAAACCGCGCCGAACGTCTCTCGTCAGGGGCCGTGCTCTCTCTAATAATTTGCTTTCACCGCGGCAATAGGCGAGATCGTGCACACGGTAAACGAATAAAACCGCGCCGAACGTCTCTCGTCAGGGGCCGTGCTCTCTCCAATAATTCACTTTCACCGCGGCAATAGGCGAGATCGTGCACACGGTAAACGAATAAAACCGCGCCGAACGTATCTCGTCAGGGGCCGTGCTCTCTCCAATAATTCACTTTCACCGCGGCAATAGGCGAGATCGTGCACATGGTAAACGAATAAAACCGCGCCGAACGTCTCTCGTCAGGGGCCGTGCTCTCTCCAATAATTCGCTTTCACCGCGGCAATAGGCGAGATCGTGCACACGGTAAACGAATAAAACCGCGCCGAACGTCTCTCGTCAGGGGCCGTGCTCTCTCCAATAATTCACTTTCACCGCGGCAATAGGCGAGATCGTGCACACGGTAAACGAATAAAACCGCGCCGAACGTCTCTCGTCAGGGGCCGTGCTCTCTCCAATAATTCGCTTTCACCGCTGCAATAGGCGAGATCGTGCACACGGTAAACGAATAAAACCGCGCCGAACGTCTCTCGTCAGGGGCCGTGCTTTCTCGAATAATTTGCTTTCACCGCGGCAATAGGCGAGATCGTGCACACGGTAAACGAATAAAACCGCGCCGAACGTCTCTCGTCAGGGGCCGTGCTCTCTCCAATAATTCGCTTTCACTGCGGCAATACTCGAGATCGTGCACACGGTAAACGAATAAAACCGCGCCGAACGCCTCTCGTCAGGGGCCGTGCTCTCTCCAATAATTCGCTTTCACTGCGGCAATAGGCGAGATCGTGCACACGGTAAACGAATAAAACCGCGCCGAACGTCTCTCGTCAGGGGCCGTGCTCTCTCCAATAATTTGCTTTCACCGCGGCAATAGCCGAGATCGTGCACACGGTAAACGAATAAAACCGCGCCGAACGTCTCTCGTCAGGGGCCGTGCTCTCTCCAATATTTCGCTTTCACCGCGGCAATAGGCGAGATCGTGCACACGGTAAACGAATAAAACCGCGCCGAACGTCTCTCGTCAGGGGCCGTGCTCTCTCCAATAATTCACTTTCACCGCGGCAATAGGCGAGATCGTGCACACGGTAAACGAATAAAACCGCGCCGAACATCTCTCGTCAGGGGCCGTGCTCTCTCCAATAATTCACTTTCACCGCGGCAATAGGCGAGATCGTGCACACGGTGAACGAATAAAACCGCGCCGAACGTCTCTCGTCAGGGGCCGTGCTCTCTCCAATAATTCACTTTCACCGCGGCAATAGGCGAGATCGTGCACACGGTAAACGAATAAAACCACGCCGAACGTCTCTCGTCAGAGGCCGTGCTCTCTCCAATAATTTGCTTTCACCGCGGCAATAGGCGAGATCGAGCACACGGTAAACGAATAAAACCGCGCCGAACGTCTCTCGTCAGGGGCCGTGCTCTCTCCAATAATTCACTTTCACCGCGGCAATAGGCGAGATCATGCACACGGTAAACGAATAAAACCGCGCCGAACGTCTCTCGTCAGGGGCCGTGCTCTCTCCAATAATTCGCTTTCACCGCGGCAATAGGCGAGATCGTGCACACGGTAAACGAATAAAACCGCGCCGAACGTCTCTCGTCAGGGTCCGTGCTCTCTCCAATAATTCGCTTTCACCGCGGCAATAGGCGAGATCGTGCACACGGTAAACGAATAAAACCGCGCCGAACGTCTCTCGTCAGGGGCCGTGCTCTCTCCAATAATTTGCTTTCACCGCGGCAATAGGCGAGATCGTGCACACGGTAAACGAATAAAACCGCGCCGAACGTCTCTCGTCAGGGGCCGTGCTCTCTCCAATAATTTGCTTTCACCGCGGCAATAGGCGAGATCGTGCACACGGTAAACGAATAAAACCGCGCCGAACGTCTCTCGTCAGGGGCCGTGCTCTCTCCAATAATTCACTTTCACCGCGGCAATAGGCGAGATCGTGCACACGGTAAACGAATAAAACCGCGCCGAACGTCTCTCGTCAGGGGCCGTGCTCTCTCCAATAATTCGCTTTCACCGCGGCAATAGGCGAGATCGTGCACACGGTAAACGAATAAAACCGCGCCGAACGTCTCTCGTCAGGGGCCGTGCTCTCTCCAATAATTCGCTTTCACCGCGGCAATAGGCGAGATCGTGCACACGGTAAACGAATAAAACCGCGCCGAACGTCTCTCGTCAGGGGCCGTGCTCTCTCCAATAATTTGCTTTCACCGCGGCAATAGGCGAGATCGTGCACACGGTAAACGAATAAAACCGCGCCGAACGTCTCTCGTCAGGGGCCGTGCTCTCTCCAATAATTTGCTTTCACCGCGGCAATAGGCGAGATCGTGCACACGGTAAACGAATAAAACCGCGCCGAACGTCTCTCGTCAGGGGCCGTGCTCTCTCCAATAATTCACTTTCACCGCGGCAATAGGCGAGATCGTGCACACGGTAAACGAATAAAACCGCGCCGAACGTCTCTCGTCAGGGGCCGTGCTCTCTCCAATAATTCGCTTTCACCGCGGCAATAGGCGAGATCGTGCACACGGTAAACGAATAAAACCGCGTCGAACGTCTCTCGTCAGGGGCCGTGCTCTCTCCAATAATTCGCTTTCACCGCGGCAATAGGCGAGATCGTGCACACGGTAAACGAATAAAACCGCGCCGAACGTCTCTCGTCAGGGGCCGTGCTCTCTCCAATAATTTGATTTCACCGCGGCAATAGGCGAGATCGTGCACACGGTAAACGAATAAAACCGCGCCGAACGTCTCTCGTCAGGGGCCGTGCTCTCTCCAATAATTCGCTTTCACCGCGGCAATAGGCGAGATCGTGCACACGGTAAACGAAGAAAACCGCGCCGAACGTCTCTCGTCAGGGGCCGTGCTCTCTCCAATAATTCGCTTTCACCGCGGCAATAGGCGAGATCGTGCACACGGTAAACGAATAAAACCGCGCCGAACGTCTCTCGTCAGGGGCCGTGCTCTCTCCAATAATTCGCTTTCACCGCGGCAATAGGCGAGATCGTGCACACGGTAAACGAATAAAACCGCGCCGAACGTCTCTCGTCAGGGGCCGTGCTCTCTCCAATAATTTGCTTTCACCGCGGCAATAGGCGAGATCGTGCACACGGTAAACGAATAAAACCGCGCCGAACGTCTCTCGTCAGGGGCCGTGCTCTCTCCAATAATTTGCTTTCACCGCGGCAATAGGCGAGATCGTGCACACGGTAAACGAATAAAACCGCGCCGAACGTCTCTCGTCAGGGGCCGTGCTCTCTCCAATAATTCGCTTTCACCGCGGCAATAGGCGAGATCGTGCACACGGTAAACGAATAAAACCGCGCCGAACGTCTCTCGTCAGGGGCCGTGCTCTCTCCAATAATTTGATTTCACCGCGGCAATAGGCGAGATCGTGCACACGGTAAACGAATAAAACCGCGCCGAACGTCTCTCGTCAGGGGCCGTGCTCTCTCCAATAATTCACTTTCACCGCGGCAATAGGCGAGATCGTGCACACGGTAAACGAATAAAACCGCGCCGAACGTCTCTCGTCAGGGGCCGTGCTCTCTCCAATAATTCGCTTTCACCGCGGCAATAGGCGAGATCGTGCACACGGTAAACGAATAAAACCGCGCCGAACGTCTCTCGTCAGGGGCCGTGCTCTCTCCAATAATTCGCTTTCACCGCGGCAATAGGCGAGATCGTGCACACGGTAAACGAATAAAACCGCGCCGAACGTCTCTCGTCAGGGGCCGTGCTCTCTATAATAATTCGCTTTCACCGCGGCAATAGGCGAGATCGTGCACACGGTAAACGAATAAAACCGCGCCGAACGTCTCTCGTCAGGGGCCGTGCTCTCCCCAATAATTTGCTTTCACCGCGGCAATAGGCGAGATCGTGCACACGGTAAACGAATAAAACCGCGCCGAACGTCTCTCGTCAGGGGCCGTGCTCTCTCCAATAATTTGCTTTCACCGCGGCAATAGGCGAGATCGTGCACACGGTAAACGAATAAAACCGCGCCGAACGTCTCTCGTCAGGGGCCGTGCTCTCTCCAATAATTCACTTTCACCGCGGCAATAGGCGAGATCGTGCACACGGTAAACGAATAAAACCGCGCCGAACGTCTCTCGTCATGGGCCGTGCTCTCTCCAATAATTCGCTTTCACCGCGGCAATAGGCGAGATCGTGCACACGGTAAACGAATAAAGCCGCGCCGAACGTCTCTCGTCAGGGGCCGTGCTCTCTCCAATAATTCACTTTCACCGCGGCAATAGGCGAGATCGTGCACACGGTGAACGAATAAAACAGCGCCGAACGTCTCTCGTCAGGGGCCGTGCTCTCTCCAATAATTCACTTTCACCGCGGCAATAGGCGAGATCGTGCACACGGTAAACGAATAAAACCGCGCCGACCGTCTCTCGTCAGGGGCCGTGCTCTCTCCAATAATTCGCTTTCACCGCGGCAATAGGCGAGATCGTGCACACGGTAAACGAATAAAACCGCGCCGAACGTCTCTCGTCAGGGGCCGTGCTCTCTCAAATAATTCGCTTTCACCGCGGCAATAGGCGAGATCGTGCACACGGTAAACGAATAAAACCGCGTCGAACGTCTCTCGTCAGGGGCCGTGCTCTCTCCAATAATTCACTTTCACCGCGGCAATAGGCGAGATCGTGCACACGGTAAACGAATAAAACCGCGCCGAACGTCTCTCGTCAGGGGCCGTGCTCTCTCCAATAATTCGCTTTCACCGCGGCAATAGGCGAGATCGTGCACACGGTAAACGAATAAAACCGCGCCGAACGTATCTCGTCAGGGGCCGTGCTCTCTCCAATAATTCACTTTCACCGCGGCAATAGGCGAGATCGTGCACACGGTAAACGAATAAAACCGCGCCGAACGTCTCTCGTCAGGGGCCGTGCTCTCTCCAATAATTCGCTTTCACCGCTGCAATAGGCGAGATCGTGCACACGGTAAACGAATAAATCCGCGCCGAACGTCTCTCGTCAGGGGCCGTGCTCTCTCCAATAATTCGCCTTCACCGCGGCAATAGGCGAGATCATGCACACGGTAAACGAATAAAACCGCGCCGAACGTCTCTCGTCAGGGGCCGTGCTCTCTCAAATAATTTGCTTTCACCGCGGCAATAGGCGAGATCGTGCACACGGTAAACGAATAAAACCGCGCCGAACGTCTCTCGTCAGGGGCCGTGCTCTCTCCAATAATTCACTTTCACCGCGGCAATAGGCGAGATGGTGCACACGGTGAACGAATAAAACCGCGCCGAACGTCTCTCGTCAGGGGCCGTGCTCTCTCCAATAATTCGCTTTCACCGCGGCAATAGGCGAGATCGTGCACACGGTAAACGAATAAAACCGCGCCGAACGTCTCTCGTCAGGGGTCGTGCTCTCTCCAATAATTCGCTTTCACCGCGGCATTAGGCGAGATCGTGCACACGGTAAACGAATAAAACCGCGCTGAACGTCTCTCGTCAGGGGCCGTTCTCTCTCCAATAATTCACTTTCACCGCGGCAATAGGCGAGATCGTGCGCACGGTAAACGAATAAAACCGCGCCGAACGTCTCTCGTCAGGGGCCGTGCTCTCTCCAATAATTTGCTTTCACCGCGGCAATAGGCGAGATCGTGCACACGGTAAACGAATAAAACCGCGCCGAACGTCTCTCGTCAGGGGCCGTGCTCTCTCCAATAATTCGCTTTCACCGCGGCAATAGGCGAGATCGTGCACACGGTAAACGAATAAAACCGCGCCGAACGTCTCTCGTCAGGGGCCGTGCTCTCTCCAATAATTCACTCTCACCGCGGCAATAGGCGAGATCGTGCACACGGTAAACGAATAAAACCGCGCCGAACGTCTCTCGTCAGGGGCCGTGCTCTCTCCAATAATTCGCTTTCACCGCGGCAATAGGCGAGATCGTGCACACGGTAAACGAATAAAACCGCGCCGAACGTCTCTCGTCAGGGGCCGTGCTCTCTCCAATAATTTGCTTTCACCGCGGCAATAGGCGAGATCGTGCACACGGTAAACGAATAAAACCGCGCCGAACGTCTCTCGTCAGGGGCCGTGCTCTCTCCAATAATTCGCTTTCACCGCGGCAATAGGCGAGATCGTGCACACGGTAAACGAATAAAACCGCGCCGAACGTCTCTCGTCAGGGGCCGTGCTCTCTCCAATAATTCGCTTTCACCGCGGCAATAGGCGAGATCGTGCACACGGTAAACGAATAAAACCGCGCCGAACGTCTCTCGTCAGGGGCCGTGCTCTCTCCAATAATTTGCTTTCACCGCGGCAATAGGCGAGATCGTGCACACGGTAAACGAATAAAACCGCGCCGAACGTCTCTCGTCAGGGGCCGTGCTCTCTCCAATAATTTGCTTTCACCGCGGCAATAGGCGAGATCGTGCACACGGTAAACGAATAAAACCGCGCCGAACGTCTCTCGTCAGGGGCCGTGCTCTCTCCAATAATTCACTTTCACCGCGGCAATAGGCGAGATCGTGCACACGGTAAACGAATAAAACCGCGCCGAACGTCTCTCGTCAGGGGCCGTGCTCTCTCCAATAATTCGCTTTCACCGCGGCAATAGGCGAGATCGTGCACACGGTAAACGAATAAAACCGCGTCGAACGTCTCTCGTCAGGGGCCGTGCTCTCTCCAATAATTCGCTTTCACCGCGGCAATAGGCGAGATCGTGCACACGGTAAACGAATAAAACCGCGCCGAACGTCTCTCGTCAGGGGCCGTGCTCTCTCCAATAATTTGATTTCACCGCGGCAATAGGCGAGATCGTGCACACGGTAAACGAATAAAACCGCGCCGAACGTCTCTCGTCAGGGGCCGTGCTCTCTCCAATAATTCGCTTTCACCGCGGCAATAGGCGAGATCGTGCACACGGTAAACGAAGAAAACCGCGCCGAACGTCTCTCGTCAGGGGCCGTGCTCTCTCCAATAATTCGCTTTCACCGCGGCAATAGGCGAGATCGTGCACACGGTAAACGAATAAAACCGCGCCGAACGTCTCTCGTCAGGGGCCGTGCTCTCTCCAATAATTCGCTTTCACCGCGGCAATAGGCGAGATCGTGCACACGGTAAACGAATAAAACCGCGCCGAACGTCTCTCGTCAGGGGCCGTGCTCTCTCCAATAATTTGCTTTCACCGCGGCAATAGGCGAGATCGTGCACACGGTAAACGAATAAAACCGCGCCGAACGTCTCTCGTCAGGGGCCGTGCTCTCTCCAATAATTTGCTTTCACCGCGGCAATAGGCGAGATCGTGCACACGGTAAACGAATAAAACCGCGCCGAACGTCTCTCGTCAGGGGCCGTGCTCTCTCCAATAATTCGCTTTCACCGCGGCAATAGGCGAGATCGTGCACACGGTAAACGAATAAAACCGCGCCGAACGTCTCTCGTCAGGGGCCGTGCTCTCTCCAATAATTTGATTTCACCGCGGCAATAGGCGAGATCGTGCACACGGTAAACGAATAAAACCGCGCCGAACGTCTCTCGTCAGGGGCCGTGCTCTCTCCAATAATTCACTTTCACCGCGGCAATAGGCGAGATCGTGCACACGGTAAACGAATAAAACCGCGCCGAACGTCTCTCGTCAGGGGCCGTGCTCTCTCCAATAATTCGCTTTCACCGCGGCAATAGGCGAGATCGTGCACACGGTAAACGAATAAAACCGCGCCGAACGTCTCTCGTCAGGGGCCGTGCTCTCTCCAATAATTCGCTTTCACCGCGGCAATAGGCGAGATCGTGCACACGGTAAACGAATAAAACCGCGCCGAACGTCTCTCGTCAGGGGCCGTGCTCTCTATAATAATTCGCTTTCACCGCGGCAATAGGCGAGATCGTGCACACGGTAAACGAATAAAACCGCGCCGAACGTCTCTCGTCAGGGGCCGTGCTCTCCCCAATAATTTGCTTTCACCGCGGCAATAGGCGAGATCGTGCACACGGTAAACGAATAAAACCGCGCCGAACGTCTCTCGTCAGGGGCCGTGCTCTCTCCAATAATTTGCTTTCACCGCGGCAATAGGCGAGATCGTGCACACGGTAAACGAATAAAACCGCGCCGAACGTCTCTCGTCAGGGGCCGTGCTCTCTCCAATAATTCACTTTCACCGCGGCAATAGGCGAGATCGTGCACACGGTAAACGAATAAAACCGCGCCGAACGTCTCTCGTCATGGGCCGTGCTCTCTCCAATAATTCGCTTTCACCGCGGCAATAGGCGAGATCGTGCACACGGTAAACGAATAAAGCCGCGCCGAACGTCTCTCGTCAGGGGCCGTGCTCTCTCCAATAATTCACTTTCACCGCGGCAATAGGCGAGATCGTGCACACGGTAAACGAATAAAACCGCGCCGAACGTCTCTCGTCAGGGGCCGTGCTCTCTCCAATAATTCACTTTCACCGCGGCAAAAGTCGAGATCGTGCACACGGTAAACGAATAAAACCGCGCCGAACGTCTCTCGTCAGGGGCCGTGCTCTCTCCAATAATTCACTTTCACCGCGGCAATAGGCGAGATCGTGCACACGGTGAACGAATAAAACAGCGCCGAACGTCTCTCGTCAGGGGCCGTGCTCTCTCCAATAATTCACTTTCACCGCGGCAATAGGCGAGATCGTGCACACGGTAAACGAATAAAACCGCGCCGACCGTCTCTCGTCAGGGGCCGTGCTCTCTCCAATAATTCGCTTTCACCGCGGCAATAGGCGAGATCGTGCACACGGTAAACGAATAAAACCGCGCCGAACGTCTCTCGTCAGGGGCCGTGCTCTCTCAAATAATTCGCTTTCACCGCGGCAATAGGCGAGATCGTGCACACGGTAAACGAATAAAACCGCGTCGAACGTCTCTCGTCAGGGGCCGTGCTCTCTCCAATAATTCACTTTCACCGCGGCAATAGGCGAGATCGTGCACACGGTAAACGAATAAAACCGCGCCGAACGTCTCTCGTCAGGGGCCGTGCTCTCTCCAATAATTCGCTTTCACCGCGGCAATAGGCGAGATCGTGCACACGGTAAACGAATAAAACCGCGCCGAACGTATCTCGTCAGGGGCCGTGCTCTCTCCAATAATTCACTTTCACCGCGGCAATAGGCGAGATCGTGCACACGGTAAACGAATAAAACCGCGCCGAACGTCTCTCGTCAGGGGCCGTGCTCTCTCCAATAATTCGCTTTCACCGCTGCAATAGGCGAGATCGTGCACACGGTAAACGAATAAATCCGCGCCGAACGTCTCTCGTCAGGGGCCGTGCTCTCTCCAATAATTCGCCTTCACCGCGGCAATAGGCGAGATCATGCACACGGTAAACGAATAAAACCGCGCCGAACGTCTCTCGTCAGGGGCCGTGCTCTCTCAAATAATTTGCTTTCACCGCGGCAATAGGCGAGATCGTGCACACGGTAAACGAATAAAACCGCGCCGAACGTCTCTCGTCAGGGGCCGTGCTCTCTCCAATAATTCACTTTCACCGCGGCAATAGGCGAGATGGTGCACACGGTGAACGAATAAAACCGCGCCGAACGTCTCTCGTCAGGGGCCGTGCTCTCTCCAATAATTCGCTTTCACCGCGGCAATAGGCGAGATCGTGCACACGGTAAACGAATAAAACCGCGCCGAACGTCTCTCGTCAGGGGTCGTGCTCTCTCCAATAATTCGCTTTCACCGCGGCATTAGGCGAGATCGTGCACACGGTAAACGAATAAAACCGCGCTGAACGTCTCTCGTCAGGGGCCGTTCTCTCTCCAATAATTCACTTTCACCGCGGCAATAGGCGAGATCGTGCGCACGGTAAACGAATAAAACCGCGCCGAACGTCTCTCGTCAGGGGCCGTGCTCTCTCCAATAATTTGCTTTCACCGCGGCAATAGGCGAGATCGTGCACACGGTAAACGAATAAAACCGCGCCGAACGTCTCTCGTCAGGGGCCGTGCTCTCTCCAATAATTCGCTTTCACCGCGGCAATAGGCGAGATCGTGCACACGGTAAACGAATAAAACCGCGCCGAACGTCTCTCGTCAGGGGCCGTGCTCTCTCCAATAATTCACTCTCACCGCGGCAATAGGCGAGATCGTGCACACGGTAAACGAATAAAACCGCGCCGAACGTCTCTCGTCAGGGGCCGTGCTCTCTCCAATAATTCGCTTTCACCGCGGCAATAGGCGAGATCGTGCACACGGTAAACGAATAAAACCGCGCCGAACGTCTCTCGTCAGGGGCCGTGCTCTCTCCAATAATTTGCTTTCACCGCGGCAATAGGCGAGATCGTGCACACGGTAAACGAATAAAACCGCGCCGAACGTCTCTCGTCAGGGGCCGTGCTCTCTCCAATAATTTGCTTTCACCGCGGCAATAGGCGAGATCGTGCACACGGTAAACGAATAAAACCGCGCCGAACGTCTCTCGTCAGGGGCCGTGCTCTCTCCAATAATTTGCTTTCACCGCGGCAATAGGCGAGATCGTGTACACGGTAAACGAATAAAACCGCGCCGAACGTCTCTCGTCAGGGGCCGTGCTCTCTCCAATAATTTGCTTTCACCGCGGCAATAGGCGAGATCGTGCACACGGTAAACGAATAAAACCGCGCCGAACGTCTCTCGTCAGGGGCCGTGCTCTCTCCAATAATTTGCTTTCACCGCGGCAATAGGCGAGATCGTGCACACGGTAAACGAATAAAACCGCGCCGAACGTCTCTCGTCAGGGGCCGTGCTCTCTCCAATAATTCGCTTTCACCGCGGCAATAGGCGAGATCGTGCACACGGTAAACGAATAAAACCGCGCCGAACGTCTCTCGTCAGGGGCCGTGCTCTCTCCAGTAATTTGCTTTCACCGCGGCAATAGGCGAGATCGTGCACACGGTAAACGAATAAAACCGCGCCGAACGTCTCTCGTCAGGGGCCGTGCTCTCTCCAATAATTTGCTTTCACCGCGGCAATAGGCGAGATCGTGCACACGGTAAACGAATAAAACCGCGCCGAACGTCTCTCGTCAGGGGCCGTGCTCTCTCCAATAATTTGCTTTCACCGCGGCAATAGGCGAGATCGTGCACACGGTAAACGAATAAAACCGCGCCGAACGTCTCTCGTCAGGGGCCGTGCTCTCTCCAATAATTCGCTTTCACTGCGGCAATAGGCGAGATCGTGCACACGGTAAACGAATAAAACCGCGCCGAACGTCTCTCGTCAGGGGCCGTGCTCTCTCCAATAATTTTCTTTCACCGCGGCAATAGGCGAGATCGTGCACACGGTAAACGAATAAAACCGCGCCGAACGTCTCTCGTCAGGGGCCGTGCTCTCTCCAATAATTCGCTTTCACCGCGGCAATAGGCGAGATCGTGCACACGGTAAACGAATAAAACCGCGCCGAACGTCTCTCGTCAGGGGCCGTGCTCTCTCCAATAATTCACTTTCACCGCGGCAATAGGCGAGATCCTGCACACGGTAAACGAATAAAACCGCGCCGAACGTCTCTCGTCAGGGGCCGTGCTCTCTCCAATAATTCGCTTTCACCGCGGCAATAGGCGAGATCGTGCACACGGTAAACGAATAAAACCGCGCCGAACGTCTCTCGTCAGGGGCCGTGCTCTCTCCAATAATTCGCTTTCACCGCGGCAATAGGCGAGATCGTGCACACGGTAAACGAATAAAACCGCGCCGAACGTCTCTCGTCAGGGGCCGTGCTCTCTCCAATAATTTGCTTTCACCGCGGCAATAGGCGAGATCGTGCACACGGTAAACGAATAAAACCGCGCCGAACGTCTCTCGTCAGGGGCCGTGCTCTCTGCAATAATTTGCTTTCACCGCGGCAATAGGCGAGATCGTGCACACGGTAAACGAATAAAACCGCGCCGAACGTCTCTCGTCAGGGGCCGTGCTCTCTCCAATAATTCACTTTCACCGCGGCAATAGGCGAGATCGTGCACACGGTAAACGAATAAAACCGCGCCGAACGTCTCTCGTCAGGGGCCGTGCTCTCTCCAATAATTCGCTTTCACCGCGGCAATAGGCGAGATCGTGCACACGGTAAACGAATAAAACCGCGCCGAACGTCTCTCGTCAGGGGCCGTGCTGTCTCCAATAATTCGCTTTCACCGCGGCAATAGGCGAGATCGTGCACACGGTAAACGAATAAAACCGCGCCGAACGTCTCTCGTCAGGGGCCGTGCTCTCTCCAATAATTTGCTTTCACCGCGGCAATAGGCGAGATCGTGCACACGGTAAACGAATAAAACCGCGCCGAACGTCTCTCGTCAGGGGCCGTGCTCTCTCCAATAATTTGCTTTCACCGCGGCAATAGGCGAGATCGTGCACACGGTAAACGAATAAAACCGCGCCGAACGTCTCTCGTCAGGGGCCGTGCTCTCTCCAATAATTCACTTTCACCGCGGCAATAGGCGAGATCGTGCACACGGTAAACGAATAAAACCGCGCCGAACGTCTCTCGTCAGGGGCCGTGCTCTCTCCAATAATTCGCTTTCACCGCGGCAATAGGCGAGATCGTGCACACGGTAAACGAATAAAACCGCGCCGAACGTCTCTCGTCAGGGGCCGTGCTCTCTCCAATAATTCGCTTTCACCGCGGCAATAGGCGAGATCGTGCACACGGTAAACGAATAAAACCGCGCCGAACGTCTCTCGTCAGGGGCCGTGCTCTCTCCAATAATTTGATTTCACCGCGGCAATAGGCGAGATCGTGCACACGGTAAACGAATAAAACCGCGCCGAACGTCTCTCGTCAGGGGCCGTGCTCTCTCCAATAATTCACTTTCACCGCGGCAATAGGCGAGATCGTGCACACGGTAAACGAATAAAACCGCGCCGAACGTCTCTCGTCAGGGGCCGTGCTCTCTCCAATAATTCGCTTTCACCGCGGCAATAGGCGAGATCGTGCACACGGTAAACGAATAAAACCGCGCCGAACGTCTCTCGTCAGGGGCCGTGCTCTCTCCAATAATTCGCTTTCACCGCGGCAATAGGCGAGATCGTGCACACGGTAAACGAATAAAACCGCGCCGAACGTCTCTCGTCAGGGGCCGTGCTCTCTCCAATAATTCGCTTTCACCGCGGCAATAGGCGAGATCGTGCACACGGTAAACGAATAAAACCGCGCCGAACGTCTCTCGTCAGGGGCCGTGCTCTCTCCAATAATTTGCTTTCACCGCGGCAATAGGCGAGATCGTGCACACGGTAAACGAATAAAACCGCGCCGAACGTCTCTCGTCAGGGGCCGTGCTCTCTCCAATAATTTGCTTTCACCGCGGCAATAGGCGAGATCGTGCACACGGTAAACGAATAAAACCGCGCCGAACGTCTCTCGTCAGGGGCCGTGCTCTCTCCAATAATTCGCTTTCACCGCGGCAATAGGCGAGATCATGCACACGGTAAACGAATAAAACCGCGCCGAACGTCTCTCGTCAGGGGCCGTGCTCTCTCCAATAATTTGATTTCACCGCGGCAATAGGCGAGATCGTGCACACGGTAAACGAATAAAACCGCGCCGAACGTCTCTCGTCAGGGGCCGTGCTCTCTCCAATAATTCACTTTTACCGCGGCAATAGGCGAGATCGTGCACACGGTAAACGAATAAAACCGCGCCGAACGTCTCTCGTCAGGGGCCGTGCTCTCTCCAATAATTCGCTTTCACCGCGGCAATAGGCGAGATCGTGCACACGGTAAACGAATAAAACCGCGCCGAACGTCTCTCGTCAGGGGCCGTGCTCTCTCCAATAATTCGCTTTCACCGCGGCAATAGGCGAGATCGTGCACACGGTAAACGAATAAAACCGCGCCGAACGTCTCTCGTCAGGGGCCGTGCTCTCTCCAATAATTCGCTTTCACCGCGGCAATAGGCGAGATCGTGCACACGGTAAACGAATAAAACCGCGCCGAACGTCTCTCGTCAGGGGCCGTGCTCTCCCCAATAATTTGCTTTCACCGCGGCAATAGGCGAGATCGTGCACACGGTAAACGAATAAAACCGCGCCGAACGTCTCTCGTCAGGGGCCGTGCTCTCTCCAATAATTTGCTTTCACCGCGGCAATAGGCGAGATCGTGCACACGGTAAACGAATAAAACCGCGCCGAACGTCTCTCGTCAGGGGCCGTGCTCTCTCCAATAATTCACTTTCACCGCGGCAATAGGCGAGATCGTGCACACGGTAAACGAATAAAACCGCGCCGAACGTCTCTCGTCATGGGCCGTGCTCTCTCCAATAATTCGCTTTCACCGCGGCAATAGGCGAGATCGTGCACACGGTAAACGAATAAAGCCGCGCCGAACGTCTCTCGTCAGGGGCCGTGCTCTCTCCAATAATTCACTTTCACCGCGGCAATAGGCGAGATCGTGCACACGGTAAACGAATAAAACCGCGCCGAACGTCTCTCGTCAGGGGCCGTGCTCTCTCCAATAATTCACTTTCACCGCGGCAAAAGTCGAGATCGTGCACACGGTAAACGAATAAAACCGCGCCGAACGTCTCTCGTCAGGGGCCGTGCTCTCTCCAATAATTCACTTTCACCGCGGCAATAGGCGAGATCGTGCACACGGTGAACGAATAAAACAGCGCCGAACGTCTCTCGTCAGGGGCCGTGCTCTCTCCAATAATTCACTTTCACCGCGGCAATAGGCGAGATCGTGCACACGGTAAACGAATAAAACCGCGCCGACCGTCTCTCGTCAGGGGCCGTGCTCTCTCCAATAATTCGCTTTCACCGCGGCAATAGGCGAGATCGTGCACACGGTAAACGAATAAAACCGCGCCGAACGTCTCTCGTCAGGGGCCGTGCTCTCTCAAATAATTCGCTTTCACCGCGGCAATAGGCGAGATCGTGCACACGGTAAACGAATAAAACCGCGTCGAACGTCTCTCGTCAGGGGCCGTGCTCTCTCCAATAATTCACTTTCACCGCGGCAATAGGCGAGATCGTGCACACGGTAAACGAATAAAACCGCGCCGAACGTCTCTCGTCAGGGGCCGTGCTCTCTCCAATAATTCACTTTCACCGCGGCAATAGGCGAGATCGTGCACACGGTAAACGAATAAAACCGCGCCGAACGTATCTCGTCAGGGGCCGTGCTCTCTCCAATAATTCACTTTCACCGCGGCAATAGGCGAGATCGTGCACACGGTAAACGAATAAAACCGCGCCGAACGTCTCTCGTCAGGGGCCGTGCTCTTTCCAATAATTCGCTTTCACCGCTGCAATAGGCGAGATCGTGCACACGGTAAACGAATAAATCCGCGCCGAACGTCTCTCGTCAGGGGCCGTGCTCTCTCCAATAATTCGCCTTCACCGCGGCAATAGGCGAGATCATGCACACGGTAAACGAATAAAACCGCGCCGAACGTCTCTCGTCAGGGGCCGTGCTCTCTCAAATAATTTGCTTTCACCGCGGCAATAGGCGAGATCGTGCACACGGTAAACGAATAAAACCGCGCCGAACGTCTCTCGTCAGGGGCCGTGCTCTCTCCAATAATTCACTTTCACCGCGGCAATAGGCGAGATCGTGCACACGGTGAACGAATAAAACCGCGCCGAACGTCTCTCGTCAGGGGCCGTGCTCTCTCCAATAATTCGCTTTCACCGCGGCAATAGGCGAGATCGTGCACACGGTAAACGAATAAAACCGCGCCGAACGTCTCTCGTCAGGGGTCGTGCTCTCTCCAATAATTCGCTTTCACCGCGGCATTAGCCGAGATCGTGCACACGGTAAACGAATAAAACCGCGCTGAACGTCTCTCGTCAGGGGCCGTTCTCTCTCCAATAATTCACTTTCACCGCGGCAATAGGCGAGATCGTGCGCACGGTAAACGAATAAAACCGCGCCGAACGTCTCTCGTCAGGGGCCGTGCTCTCTCCAATAATTTGCTTTCACCGCGGCAATAGGCGAGATCGTGCACACGGTAAACGAATAAAACCGCGCCGAACGTCTCTCGTCAGGGGCCGTGCTCTCTCCAATAATTCGCTTTCACCGCGGCAATAGGCGAGATCGTGCACACGGTAAACGAATAAAACCGCGCCGAACGTCTCTCGTCAGGGGCCGTGCTCTCTCCAATAATTCACTCTCACCGCGGCAATAGGCGAGATCGTGCACACGGTAAACGAATAAAACCGCGCCGAACGTCTCTCGTCAGGGGCCGTGCTCTCTCCAATAATTCGCTTTCACCGCGGCAATAGGCGAGATCGTGCACACGGTAAACGAATAAAACCGCGCCGAACGTCTCTCGTCAGGGGCCGTGCTCTCTCCAATAATTTGCTTTCACCGCGGCAATAGGCGAGATCGTGCACACGGTAAACGAATAAAACCGCGCCGAACGTCTCTCGTCAGGGGCCGTGCTCTCTCCAATAATTTGCTTTCACCCCGGCAATAGGCGAGATCGTGCACACGGTAAACGAATAAAACCGCGCCGAACGTCTCTCGTCAGGGGCCGTGCTCTCTCCAATAATTTGCTTTCACCGCGGCAATAGGCGAGATCGTGTACACGGTAAACGAATAAAACCGCGCCGAACGTCTCTCGTCAGGGGCCGTGCTCTCTCCAATAATTTGCTTTCACCGCGGCAATAGGCGAGATCGTGCACACGGTAAACGAATAAAACCGCGCCGAACGTCTCTCGTCAGGGGCCGTGCTCTCTCCAATAATTTGCTTTCACCGCGGCAATAGGCGAGATCGTGCACACGGTAAACGAATAAAACCGCGCCGAACGTCTCTCGTCAGGGGCCGTGCTCTCTCCAATAATTCGCTTTCACCGCGGCAATAGGCGAGATCGTGCACACGGTAAACGAATAAAACCGCGCCGAACGTCTCTCGTCAGGGGCCGTGCTCTCTCCAGTAATTTGCTTTCACCGCGGCAATAGGCGAGATCGTGCACACGGTAAACGAATAAAACCGCGCCGAACGTCTCTCGTCAGGGGCCGTGCTCTCTCCAATAATTTGCTTTCACCGCGGCAATAGGCGAGATCGTGCACACGGTAAACGAATAAAACCGCGCCGAACGTCTCTCGTCAGGGGCCGTGCTCTCTCCAATAATTTGCTTTCACCGCGGCAATAGGCGAGATCGTGCACACGGTAAACGAATAAAACCGCGCCGAACGTCTCTCGTCAGGGGCCGTGCTCTCTCCAATAATTCGCTTTCACTGCGGCAATAGGCGAGATCGTGCACACGGTAAACGAATAAAACCGCGCCGAACGTCTCTCGTCAGGGGCCGTGCTCTCTCCAATAATTTTCTTTCACCGCGGCAATAGGCGAGATCGTGCACACGGTAAACGAATAAAACCGCGCCGAACGTCTCTCGTCAGGGGCCGTGCTCTCTCCAATAATTCGCTTTCACCGCGGCAATAGGCGAGATCGTGCACACGGTAAACGAATAAAACCGCGCCGAACGTCTCTCGTCAGGGGCCGTGCTCTCTCCAATAATTCACTTTCACCGCGGCAATAGGCGAGATCGTGCACACGGTAAACGAATAAAACCGCGCCGAACATCTCTCGTCAGGGGCCGTGCTCTCTCCAATAATTCACTTTCACCGCGGCAATAGGCGAGATCGTGCACACGGTGAACGAATAAAACCGCGCCGAACGTCTCTCGTCAGGGGCCGTGCTCTCTCCAATAATTCACTTTCACCGCGGCAATAGGCGAGATCGTGCACACGGTAAACGAATAAAACCACGCCGAACGTCTCTCGTCAGGGGCCATGCTCTCTCCAATAATTTGCTTTCACCGCGGCAATAGGCGAGATCGAGCACACGGTAAACGAATAAAACCGCGCCGAACGTCTCTCGTCAGGGGCCGTGCTCTCTCCAATAATTCGCTTTCACCGCGGCAATAGGCGAGATCGTGCACACGGTAAACGAATAAAACCGCGCCGAACGTCTCTCGTCAGGGGCCGTGCTCTCTCCAATAATTCACTTTCACCGCGGCAATAGGCGAGATCATGCACACGGTAAACGAATAAAACCGCGCCGAACGTCTCTCGTCAGGGGCCGTGCTCTCTCCAATAATTCGCTTTCACCGCGGCAATAGGCGAGATCGTGCAGACGGTAAACGAATAAAACCGCGCCGAACGTCTCTCGTCAGGGGCCGTGCTCTCTCCAATAATTCGCTTTCACCGCGGCAATAGGCGAGATCGTGCACACGGTAAACGAATAAAACCGCGCCGAACGTCTCTCGTCAGGGGCCGTGCTCTCTCCAATAATTTGCTTTCACCGCGGCAATAGGCGAGATCGTGCACACGGTAAACGAATAAAACCGCGCCGAACGTCTCTCGTCAGGGGCCGTGCTCTCTCAAATAATTTGCTTTCACCGCGGCAATAGGCGAGATCGTGCACACGGTAAACGAATAAAACCGCGCCGAACGTCTCTCGTCAGGGGCCGTGCTCTCTCCAATATTTCACTTTCACCGCGGCAATAGGCGAGATCGTGCACACGGTAAACGAATAAAACCGCGCCGAACGTCTCTCGTCAGGGGCCGTGCTCTCTCCAATAATTCGCTTTCACCGCGGCAATAGGCGAGATCGTGCACACGGTAAACGAATAAAACCGCGCCGAACGTCTCTCGTCAGGGGCCGTGCTCTCTCCAATAATTCGCTTTCACCGCGGCAATAGGCGAGATCGTGCACACGGTAAACGAATAAAACCGCGCCGAACGTCTCTCGTCAGGGGCCGTGCTCTCTCCAATAATTCGCTTTCACCGCGGCAATAGGCGAGATCGTGCACACGGTAAACGAATAAAACCGCGCCGAACGTCTCTCGTCAGGGGCCGTGCTCTCTTCAATAATTTGCTTTCACCGCGGCAATAGGCGAGATCGTGCACACGGTAAACGAATAAAACCGCGCCGAACGTCTCTCGTCAGGGGCCGTGCTCTCTCCAATAATTTGCTTTCACCGCGGCAATAGGCGAGATCGTGCACACGGTAAACGAATAAAACCGCGCCGAACGTCTCTCGTCAGGGGCCGTGCTCTCTCCAATAATTCACTTTCACCGCGGCAATAGGCGAGATCGTGCACACGGTAAACGAATAAAACCGCGCCGAACGTCTCTCGTCAGGGGCCGTGCTCTCTCCAATAATTCGCTTTCACCGCGGCAATAGGCGAGATCGTGCACACGGTAAACGAATAAAACCGCGCCGAACGTCTCTCGTCAGGGGCCGTGCTCTCTCCAATAATTCGCTTTCACCGCGGCAATAGGCGAGATTGTGCACACGGTAAACGAATAAAACCGCGCCGAACGTCTCTCGTCAGGGGCCGTGCTCTCTCCAATAATTTGCTTTCACCGCGGCAATAGGCGAGATCGTGCACACGGTAAACGAATAAAACCGCGCCGAACGTCTCTCGTCAGGGGCCGTGCTCTCTCCAATAATTTGCTTTCACCGCGGCAATGGGCGAGATCGTGCACACGGTAAACGAATAAAACCGCGCCGAACGTCTCTCGTCAGGGGCCGTGCTCTCTCCAATAATTCACTTTCACCGCGGCAATAGGCGAGATCGTGCACACGGTAAACGAATAAAACCGCGCCGAACGTCTCTCGTCATGGGCCGTGCTCTCTCCAATAATTCGCTTTCACCGCGGCAATAGGCGAGATCGTGCACACGGTAAACGAATAAAACCGCGCCGAACGTCTCTCGTCAGGGGCCGTGCTCTCTCCAATAATTCACTTTCACCGCGGCAATAGGCGAGATCGTGCACACGGTAAACGAATAAAACCGCGCCGAACGTCTCTCGTCAGGGGCCGTGCTCTCTCCAATAATTCACTTTCACCGCGGCAAAAGTCGAAATCGTGCACACGGTAAACGAATAAAACCGCGCCGAACGTGTCTCGTCAGGGGCCGTGCTCTCTCCAATAATTCACTTTCACCGCGGCAATAGGCGAGATCGTGCACAAGGTGAACGAATAAAACCGCGCCGAACGTCTCTCGTCAGGGGCCGTGCTCTCTGCAATAATTCACTTTCACCGCGGCAATAGGCGAGATCGTGCACACGGTAAACGAATAAAACCGCGCCGAACGTCTCTCGTCAGGGGCCGTGCTCTCTCCAATAATTTGCTTTCACCGCGGCAATAGGCGAGATCGTGCACACGGTAAACGAATAAAACCGCGCCGAACGTCTCTCGTCAGGGGCCGTGCTCTCTCCAATAATTCGCTTTCACCGCGGCAATAGGCGAGATCGTGCACACGGTAAACGAATAAAACCGCGCCGAACGTCTCTCGTCAGGGGCCGTGCTCTCTCCAATAATTCGCTTTCACCGCGGCAATAGGCGAGATCGTGCACACGGTAAACGAATAAAACCGCGCCGGACGTCTCTCGTCAGGGGCCGTGCTCTCTCCAATAATTTGCTTTCACCGCGGCAATAGGCGAGATCGTGCACACGGTAAACGAATAAAACCGCGCAGAACGTCTCTCGTCAGGGGCCGTGCTCTCTCCAATAATTCGCTTTCACCGCGGCAATAGGCGAGATCGTGCACACGGTAAACGAATAAAACCGCGCCGAACGTCTCTCGTCAGGGGCCGTGCTCACTCCAATAATTCGCTTTCACCGCTGCAATAGGCGAGATCGTGCACACGGTAAACGAATAAATCCGCGCCGAACGTCTCTCGTCAGGGGCCGTGCTCTCTCCAATAATTCGCCTTCACCGCGGCAATAGGCGAGATCATGCACACGGTAAACGAATAAAACCGCGCCGAACGTCTCTCGTCAGGGGCCGTGCTCTCTCCAATAATTTGCTTTCACCGCGGCAATAGGCGAGATCGTGCACACGGTAAACGAATAAAACCGCGCCGAACGTCTCTCGTCAGGGGCCGTGCTCTCTCCAATAATTCACTTTCACCGCGGCAATAGGCGAGATCGTGCACACGGAGAACGAATAAAACCGCGCCGAACGTCTCTCGTCAGGGGCCGTGCTCTCTCCAATAATTCGCTTTCACCGCGGCAATAGGCGAGAACGTGCACACGGTAAACGAATAAAACCGCGCCGAACGTCTCTCGTCAGGGGTCGTGCTCTCTCCAATAATTCGCTTTCACCGCGGCAATAGGCGAGATCGTGCACACGGTAAACGAATAAAACCGCGCCGAACGTCTCTCGTCAGGGGCCGTGCTCTCTCCAATAATTCACTTTCACCGCGGCAATAGGCGAGATCGTGCGCACGGTAAACGAATAAAACCGCGCCGAACGTCTCTCGTCAGGGGCCGTGCTCTCTCCAATAATTTGCTTTCATCGCGGCAATAGGCGAGATCGTGCACACGGTAAACGAATAAAACCGCGCCGAACGTCTCTCGTCAGGGGCCATGCTCTCTCCAATAATTCGCTTTCACCGCGGCAATAGGCGAGATCGTGCACACGGTAAACGAATAAAACCGCGCCGAACGTCTCTCGTCAGGGGCCGTGCTCTCTCCAATAATTCACTTTCACCGCGGCAATAGGCGAGATCGTGCACACGGTAAACGAATAAAACCGCGCCGAACGTCTCTCGTCAGGGGCCGTGCTCTCTCCAATAATTGGCTTTCACCGCGGCAATAGGCGAGATCGTGCACACGGTAAACGAATAAAACCGCGCCGAACGTCTCTCGTCAGGGGCCGTGCTCTCTCCAATAATTTGCTTTCACCGCGGCAATAGGCGAGATCGTGCACACGGTAAACGAATAAAACCGCGCCGAACGTCTCTCGTCAGGGGCCGTGCTCTCTCCAATAATTTGCTTTCACCGCGGCAATAGGCGAGATCGTGCACACGGTAAACGAATAAAACCGCGCCGAACGTCTCTCGTCAGGGGCCGTGCTCTCTCCAATAATTTGCTTTCACCGCGGCAATAGGCGAGATCGTGTACACGGTAAACGAATAAAACCGCGCCGAACGTCTCTCGTCAGGGGCCGTGCTCTCTCCAATAATTTGCTTTCACCGCGGCAATAGGCGAGATCGTGCACACGGTAAACGAATAAAACCGCGCCGAACGTCTCTCGTCAGGGGCCGTGCTCTCTCCAATAATTTGCTTTCACCGCGGCAATAGGCGAGATCGTGCACACGGTAAACGAATAAAACCGCGCCGAACGTCTCTCGTCAGGGGCCGTGCTCTCTCCAATAATTCGCTTTCACCGCGGCAATAGGCGAGATCGTGCACACGGTAAACGAATAAAACCGCGCCGAACGTCTCTCGTCAGGGGCCGTGCTCTCTCCAATAATTTGCTTTCACCGCGGCAATAGGCGAGATCGTGCACACGGTAAACGAATAAAACCGCGCCGAACGTCTCTTGTCAGGGGCCGTGCTCTCTCCAATAATTTGCTTTCACCGCGGCAATAGGCGAGATCGTGCACACGGTAAACGAATAAAACCGCGCCGAACGTCTCTCGTCAGGGGCCGTGCTCTCTCCAATAATTTGCTTTCACCGCGGCAATAGGCGAGATCGTACACACGGTAAACGAATAAAACCGCGCCGAACGTCTCTCGTCAGGGGCCGTGCTCTCTCCAATAATTTGCTTTCACCGCGGCAATGGGCGAGATCGTGCACACGGTAAACGAATAAAACCGCGCCGAACGTCTCTCGTCAGGGGCCGTGCTCTCTCCAATAATTCACTTTCACCGCGGCAATAGGCGAGATCGTGCACACGGTAAACGAATAAAACCGCGCCGAACGTCTCTCGTCATGGGCCGTGCTCTCTCCAATAATTCGCTTTCACCGCGGCAATAGGCGAGATCGTGCACACGGTAAACGAATAAAACCGCGCCGAACGTCTCTCGTCAGGGGCCGTGCTCTCTCCAATAATTCACTTTCACCGCGGCAATAGGCGAGATCGTGCACACGGTAAACGAATAAAACCGCGCCGAACGTCTCTCGTCAGGGGCCGTGCTCTCTCCAATAATTCACTTTCACCGCGGCAAAAGTCGAGATCGTGCACACGGTAAACGAATAAAACCGCGCCGAACGTCTCTCGTCAGGGGCCGTGCTCTCTCCAATAATTCACTTTCACCGCGGCAATAGGCGAGATCGTGCACACGGTGAACGAATAAAACCGCGCCGAACGTCTCTCGTCAGGGGCCGTGCTCTCTCCAATAATTCACTTTTACCGCGGCAATAGGCGAGATCGTGCACACGGTAAAAGAATAAAACCGCGCCGAACGTCTCTCGTCAGGGGCCGTGCTCTCTCCAATAATTTGCTTTCACCGCGGCAATAGGCGAGATCGTGCACACGGTAAACGAATAAAACCGCGCCGAACGTCTCTCGTCAGGGGCCGTGCTCTCTCCAATAATTCGCTTTCACCGCGGCAATAGGCGAGATCGTGCACACGGTAAACGAATAAAACCGCGCCGAACGTCTCTCGTCAGGGGCCGTGCTCTCTCCAATAATTCGCTTTCACCGCGGCAATATGCGAGATCGTGCACACGGTAAACGAATAAAACCGCGCCGGACGTCTCTCGTCAGGGGCCGTGCTCTCTCCAATAATTTGCTTTCACCGCGGCAATAGGCGAGATCGTGCACACGGTAAACGAATAAAACCGCGCAGAACGTCTCTCGTCAGGGGCCGTGCTCTCTCCAATAATTCGCTTTCACCGCGGCAATAGGCGAGATCGTGCACACGGTAAACGAATAAAACCGCGCCGAACGTCTCTCGTCAGGGGCCGTGCTCACTCCAATAATTCGCTTTCACCGCTGCAATAGGCGAGATCGTGCACACGGTAAACGAATAAATCCGCGCCGAACGTCTCTCGTCAGGGGCCGTGCTCTCTCCAATAATTCGCCTTCACCGCGGCAATAGGCGAGATCATGCACACGGTAAACGAATAAAACCGCGCCGAACGTCTCTCGTCAGGGGCCGTGCTCCCTCCAATAATTTGCTTTCACCGCGGCAATAGGCGAGATCGTGCACACGGTAAACGAATAAAACCGCGCCGAACGTCTCTCGTCAGGGGCCGTGCTCTCTCCAATAATTCACTTTCACCGCGGCAATAGGCGAGATCGTGCACACGGAGAACGAATAAAACCGCGCCGAACGTCTCTCGTCAGGGGCCGTGCTCTCTCCAATAATTCGCTTTCACCGCGGCAATAGGCGAGATCGTGCACACGGTAAACGAATAAAACCGCGCCGAACGTCTCTCGTCAGGGGTCGTGCTCTCTCCAATAATTCGCTTTCACCGCGGCAATAGGCGAGATCGTGCACACGGTAAACGAATAAAACCGCGCCGAACGTCTCTCGTCAGGGGCCGTGCTCTCTCCAATAATTCACTTTCACCGCGGCAATAGGCGAGATCGTGCGCACGGTAAACGAATAAAACCGCGCCGAACGTCTCTCGTCAGGGGCCGTGCTCTCTCCAATAATTTGCTTTCACCGCGGCAATAGGCGAGATCGTGCACACGGTAAACGAATAAAACCGCGCCGAACGTCTCTCGTCAGGGGCCATGCTCTCTCCAATAATTCGCTTTCACCGCGGCAATAGGCGAGATCGTGCACACGGTAAACGAATAAAACCGCGCCGAACGTCTCTCGTCAGGGGCCGTGCTCTCTCCAATAATTTGCTTTCACCGCGGCAATAGGCGAGATCGTGCACACGGTAAACGAATAAAACCGCGCCGAACGTCTCTCGTCAGGGGCCGTGCTCTCTCCAATAATTTGCTTTCACCGCGGCAATAGGCGAGATCGTGTACACGGTAAACGAATAAAACCGCGCCGAACGTCTCTCGTCAGGGGCCGTGCTCTCTCCAATAATTTGCTTTCACCGCGGCAATAGGCGAGATCGTGCACACGGTAAACGAATAAAACCGCGCCGAACGTCTCTCGTCAGGGGCCGTGCTCTCTCCAATAATTTGCTTTCACCGCGGCAATAGGCGAGATCGTGCACACGGTAAACGAATAAAACCGCGCCGAACGTCTCTCGTCAGGGGCCGTGCTCTCTCCAATAATTCGCTTTCACCGCGGCAATAGGCGAGATCGTGCACACGGTAAACGAATAAAACCGCGCCGAACGTCTCTCGTCAGGGGCCGTGCTCTCTCCAATAATTTGCTTTCACCGCGGCAATAGGCGAGATCGTGCACACGGTAAACGAATAAAACCGCGCCGAACGTCTCTTGTCAGGGGCCGTGCTCTCTCCAATAATTTGCTTTCACCGCGGCAATAGGCGAGATCGTGCACACGGTAAACGAATAAAACCGCGCCGAACGTCTCTCGTCAGGGGCCGTGCTCTCTCCAATAATTTGCTTTCACCGCGGCAATAGGCGAGATCGTGCACACGGTAAACGAATAAAACCGCGCCGAACGTCTCTCGTCAGGGGCCGTGCTCTCTCCAATAATTCGCTTTCACCGCGGCAATAGGCGAGATCGTGCACACGGTAAACGAATAAAACCGCGCCGAACATCTCTCGTCAGGGGCCGTGCTCTCTCCAATAATTTGCTTTCACCGCGGCAATAGGCGAGATCGTGCACACGGTAAACGAATAAAACCGCGCCGAACGTCTCTCGTCAGGGGCCGTGCTCTCTCCAATAATTCGCTTTCACCGCGGCAATAGGCGAGATCGTGCACACGGTAAACGAATAAAACCGCGCCGAACGTCTCTCGTCAGGGGCCGTGCTCTCTCCAATAATTCGCTTTCACCGCGGCAATAGGCGAGATGGTGCACACGGTGAACGAATAAAACCGCGCCGAACGTCTCTCGTCAGGGGCCGTGCTCTCTCCAATAATTCGCTTTCACCGCGGCAATAGGCGAGATCGTGCACACGGTAAACTAAAAAAAACTGCGCCGAACGTCTCTCGTCAGGGGCCGTGCTCTCTCCAATAATTCGCTTTCACCGCGGCAATAGGCGAGATCGTGCTCACGGTAAACGAATAAAACCGCGCCGAACGTCTCTCGTCAGGGGCCGTGCTCTCTCCAATAATTCGCTTTCACCGCGGCAATAGGCGAGATCGTGCACACGGTAAACGAATAAAACCGCGCCGAACGTCTCTCGTCAGGGGCCGTGCTCTCTCCAATAATTCGCTTTCACCGCGGCAATAGGCGAGATCGTGCACACGGTGAACGAATAAAACCGCGCCGAACGTCTCTCGTCAGGGGCCGTGCTCTCTCCAATAATTCGCTTTCACCGCGGCAATAGGCGAGATCGTGCACACGGTAAACGAATAAAACCGCGCCGAACGTCTCTCGTCAGGGGCCGTGCTCTCTGCAATAATTTGCTTTCACCGCGGCAATAGGCGAGATCGTAGTCACGGTGAACGAATAAAACCGCGCCGAACGTCTCTCGTCAGTGGCCGTGCTCTCTCCAATAATTCACTTTCACCGCGGCAATAGGCGAGATCGTGCACACGGTAAACGAATAAAACCGCGCCAAACGTCTCTCGACAGGGGCCGTGCTCTCTCCAATAATTTGCTTTCACCGCGGCAATAGGCGAGATCGTGCACACGGTAAAGGAATAAAACCGCGCCGAACGTCTCTCGTCAGGGGCCGTGCTCTCTCCAATGATTGACTTTCACGGCGGCAATAGGCGAGATCGTGCACACGGTAAACGAATAAAACCGCGCCGAACGTCTCTCGTCAGGGGCCGTGCTCTCTCCAATAATTTGCTTTCACCGCGGCAATAAGCGAGATCGTGCACACGGTGAACGAATAGAACCGCGCCGAACGTCTCTCGTCAGGGGCCGTGCTCTCTCCAATAATTCACTTTCACCGCGGCAATAGGCGAGATCGTGCACACGGTGAACGAATAAAACCGCGCCGAACGTCTCTCGTCAGGGGCCGTGCTCTCTCCAATAATTCACTTTCACCGCGGCAATAGGCGAGATCGTGCACACGGTAAACGAATAAAACCGCGCCGAACGTCTCTCGTCAGGGGCCGTGCTCTCTCCAATAATTCACTTTCACCGCGGCAAAAGGCGAGATCGTGCACACGGTAAACGAATAAAACCGCGCCGAACGTCTCTCGTCAGGGGCCGTGCTCTCTCCAATAATTCGCTTTCACCGCGGAAATAGGCGAGATCGTGCACACGGTAAACGAATAAAACCGCGCCGAACGTCTCTCGTCAGGGGCCGTGCTCTCTCCAATAATTAACTTTCACCGCGGCAAAAGGCGAGATCGTGCACACGGTAAACGAATAAAACCGCGCCGAACGTCTCTCGTCAGGGGCCGTGCTCTCTCCAATAATTCGCTTTCACCGCGGCAATAGGCGAGATCGTGCACACGGTAAACGAATAAAACCGCGCCGAACGTCTCTCGTCAGGGGCCGTGCTCTCTCCAATAATTCGCTTTCACCGCGGCAATAGGCGAGATCGTGCACACGGTAAACGAATAAAACCGCGCCGAACGTCTCTCGTCAGGGGCCGTGCTCTCTCCAATAATTCACTTTCACCGCGGCAATAGGCGAGATCGTGCACACGGTAAACGAATAAAACCGCGCCGAACGTCTCTCGTCAGGGGCCGTGCTCTCTCCAATAATTCAATTTCACCGCGGCAATAGGCGAGATCGTGCACACGGTAAACGAATAAAACCGCGCCGAACGTCTCTCGTCAGGGGCCGTGCTCTCTCCAATAATTCACTTTCACCGCGGCAATAGGCGAGATCGTGCACACGGTAAACCAATAAAACCGCGCCGAACGTCTCTCGCCAGGGGCCGTGCTCTCTCCAATAATTCGCTTTCACCGCGGCAATAGGCGAGATCGTGCACACGGTGAACGAATAAAACCGCGCCGAATGTCTCTCGTCAGGGGCCGTGCTCTCTGCAATAATCCGCTTTCACCGCGGCAATAGGCGAGATCGTGCACACGGTAAACGAATAAAACCGCTCCGAACGTCTCTCGTCAGGTGCCGTGCTCTCTCCAATAATTTGCTTTCACCGCGGCAATAGGCGAGATCGTGGTCACGGTGAACGAATAAAACCGCGCCGAACGTCTCTCGTCAGGGGCCGTGCTCTCTCCAATAATTCACTTTCACCGCGGCAATAGGCGAGATCGTGCACACGGTAAACGAATAAAACCGCGCCGAACGTCTCTCGTCAGGGGCCGTGCTCTCTCCAATAATTTGCTTTCACCGCGGCAATAGGCGAGATCGTGCACACGGTAAACGAATAAAACCGCGCCGAACGTCTCTCGTCAGGGGCCGTGCTCTCTCCAATAATTCACTTTCACCGCGGCAATAGGCGAGATCGTGCACACGGTAAACGAATAAAAGCGCGCCGAACGTCTCTCGTCAGGGGCCGTGCTCTCTCCAATAATTCACTTTCACCGCGGCAATAGGCGAGATCGTGCACACGGTGAACGAATAAAACCGCGCCGAACGTCTCTCGTCAGGGGCCGTGCTCTCTCCAATAATTCACTTTCACCGCGGCAATAGGCGAGATCGTTCACACGGTGAACGAATAAAACCGCGCCGAACGTCTCTCGTCAGGGGCCGCGCTCTCTCCAATAATTCGCTTTCACCGCGGCAATAGGCGAGATCGTGCACACGGTAAACAAATAAAACCGCGCCGAACGTCTCTCGTCAGGGGCCGTGCTCTCTCCAATAATTCGCTTTCACCGCGGCAATATGCGAGATCGTGGTCACGGTGAACGAATAAAACCGCGCCGAACGTCTCTCGTCAGGGGCCGTGCTCTCTCCAATAATTCACTTTCACCGCGGCAATAAGCGAGATCGTGCACACGGTAAACGATTAAAACCGCGCCGAACGTCTCTCGTCAGGGGCCGTGCTCTCTCCAATAATTTGCTTTCACCGCGGCAATAGGCGAGATCGTGCACACGGTAAACGAATAAAACCGCGCCGAACGTCTCTCGTCAGGGGCCGTGCTCTCTCCAATAATTCACTTTCACCGCGGCAATAGGCGAGATCGTGCACACGGTAAACGAATAAAACCGCGCCGAACGTCTCTCGTCAGGGGCCGTGCTCTCTCCAATACATTGCTTTCACCGCGGCAATAGCCGAGATCGTGCACACGGTGAACGAATAAAACCGCGCCGAACGTCTCTCGTCAGGGGCCGTGCTCTCTCCAATAATTCACTTTCACCGCGGCAATAGGCGAGATCGTGCACACGGTGAACGAATAAAACCGCGCCGAACGTCTCTCGTCAGGGGCCGTGCTCTCTCCAATAATTCACTTTCACCGCGGCAATAGGCGAGATCGTGCACACGGTAAACGAATAAAACCGCGCCGAACGTCTCTCGTCAGGGGCCGTGCTCTCTCCAATAATTCACTTTCACCGCGGCAAAAGGCGAGATCGTGCACACGGTAAACGAATAAAACCGCGCCGAACGTCTCTCGTCAGGGGCCGTGCTCTCTCCAATAATTCGCTTTCACCGCGGCAATAGGCGAGATCGTGCACACGGTAAACGAATAAAACCGCGCCGAACGTCTCTCGTCAGGGGCCGTGCTCTCTCCATTAATTCGCTTTCACCGCGGCAATAGGCGAGATCGTGCACACGGTAAACGAATAAAACCGCGCCGAACGTCTCTCGTCAGGGGCCGTGCTCTCTCCAATAATTCACTTTCACCGCGGCAATAGGCGAGATCGTGCACACGGTAAACGAATAAAACCGCGCCGAACGTCTCTCGTCAGGGGCCGTGCTCTCTCCAATAATTCACTTTCACCGCGGCAATAGGCGAGATCGTGGTCACGGTGAACGAATAAAACCGCGCCGAACGTCCCTCGTCAGGGGCCGTGCTCTCTCCAATAATTCACTTTCACCGCGGCAATAGGCGAGATCGTGCACACGGTAAACGAATAAAACCGCGCCGAACATCTCTCGTCAGGGGCCGTGCTCTCTCCAATAATTCACTTTCACCGCGGCAATAGGCCAGATCGTGCACACGGTGAACGAATAAAACCGCGCCGAACGTCTCTCGCCAGGGGCCGTGCTCTCTCCAATAATTCACTTTCACCGCGGCAATAGGCGAGATCGTGCACACGGTAAACGAATAAAACCGCGCCGAACGTCTCTCGTCAGGGGCCGTGCTCTCTCCAATAATTCACTTTCACCGCGGCAATAGGCGAGATCGTGCACACGGTAAACGAATAAAACCGCGCCGAACGTCTCTCGTCAGGGGCCGTGCTCTCTCCAATAATTCACTTTCACCGCGGCAATAGGCGAGATCGTGCACACGGTAAACGAATAAAACCGCGCCGAACGTCTCTCGTCAGGGGCCGTGCTCTCTCCAATAATTCACTTTCACCGCGGCAAAAGGCGAGATCGTGCACACGGTAAACGAATAAAACCGCGCCGAACGTCTCTCGTCAGGGGCCGTGCTCTCTCCAATAATTCGCTTTCACCGCGGCAATAGGCGAGATCGTGCACACGGTAAACGAATAAAACCGCGCCGAACGTCTCTCGTCAGGGGCCGTGCTCTCTCCAATATTTCGCTTTCACCGCGGCAATAGGCGAGATCGTGCACACGGTAAACGAATAAAACCGCGCCGAACGTCTCTCGTCAGGGGCCGTGCTCTCTCCGATAATTCGCTTTCACCGCGGCAATAGGCGAGATCGTGCACACGGTAAACGAATAAAACCGCGCCGAACGTCTCTCGTCAGGGGCCGTGCTCTCTCCAATAATTCACTTTCACCGCGGCAATAGGCGAGATCGTGCACACGGTAAACGAATAAAACCGCGCCGAACGTCTCTCGTCAGGGGCCGTGCTCTCTCCAATAATTTGCTTTCACCGCGGCAATAGGCGAGTTCGTGGTCACGGTGAACGAATAAAACCGCGCCGAACGTCTCTCGTCAGGGGCCGTGCTCTCTCCAATAATTCACTTTCACCGCGGCAATAGGCGAGATCGTGCACACGGTAAACGAATAAAACCGCGCCGAACGTCTCTCGTCAGGGGCCGTGCTCTCTCCAATAATTTGCTTTCACCGCGGCAATAGGCGAGATCGTGCACACGGTAAACGAATAAAACCGCGCCGAACGTCTCTCGTCAGGGGCCGTGCTCTCTCCAATAATTCACTTTCACCGCGGCAAAAGGCGAGATCGTGCACACGGTAAACGAATAAAACCGCGCCGAACGTCTCTCGTCAGGGGCCGTGCTCTCTCCAATAATTCGCTTTCACCGCGGCAATAGGCGAGATCGTGCACACGGTAAACGAATAAAACCGCGCCGAACGTCTCTCGTCAGGGGCCGTGCTCTCTCCAATAATTCGCTTTCGCCGCGGCAATAGCGAGATCGTGCACACGGTAAACGAATAAAACCGCGCCGAACGTCTCTCGTCAGGGGCCGTGCTCTCTCCAATAATTCGCTTTCACCGCGGCAATAGGCGAGATCGTGCACACGGTAAACGAATAAAACCGCGCCGAACGTCTCTCGTCAGGGGCCGTGCTCTCTCCAATAATTCACTTTCACCGCGGCAATAGGCGAGATCGTGCACACGGTAAACGAATAAAACCGCGCCGAACGTCTCTCGTCAGGGGCCGTGCTCTCTCCAATATTTCGCTTTCACCGCGGCAATAGGCGAGATCGTGCACACGGTAAACGAATAAAACCGCGCCGAACGTCTCTCGTCAGGGGCCGTGCTCTCTCCAATAATTTGCTTTCACCGCGGCAATAGGCGAGATCGTGGTCACGGTGAACGAATAAAACCGCGCCGAACGTCTCTCGTCAGGGGCCGTGCTCTCTCCAATAATTCACTTTCACCGCTGCAATAGGCGAGATCGTGCACACGGTAAACGAATAAAACCGCGCCGAACGTCTCTCGTCAGGGGCCGTGCTCTCTCCAATAATTTGCTGTCACCGCGGCAATAGGCGAGATCGTGCACACGGTAAACGAATAAAACCGCGCCGAACGTCTCTCGTCAGGGGCCGTGCTCTCTCCAATAATTCACTTTCACCGCGGCAATAGGCGAGATCGTGCACACGGTAAACGAATAAAACCGCGCCGAACGTCTCTCGTCAGGGGCCGTGCTCTCTCCAATAATTCACTTTCACCGCGGCAATAGGCGAGATCGTGCTCACGGTGAACGAATAAAACCGCGCCGAACGTCTCTCGTCAGGGGCCGTGCTCTCTCCAAAAATTCACTTTCACATTGGCAATAGGCGAGATCGTTCACACGGTGAACGAATAAAACCGCGCCGAACGCCTCTCGTCAGGGGCCGTGCTCTCTCCAATAATTCACTTTCACCACGGCAATAGGCGAGATCGTGGTCACGGTGAACGAATAAAACCGCGCCGAACGTCTCTCGTCAGGGGCCGTGCTCTCTCCAATAATTCGCTTTCACCGCGGCAATAGGCGAGATCGTGGTCACGGTGAACGAATAAAACCGCGCCGAACGTCTCACGTCAGGGGCCGTGCTCTCTCCAATAATTTGCTTTCACCGCGGCAATAGGCGAGATCGTGGTCACGGTGAACGAATAAAACCGCGCCGAACGTCTCTCGTCAGGGGCCGTGCTCTCTCCAATAATTCGCTTTCACCGCGGCAATAGGCGAGATCGTGGTCACGGTGAACGAATAAAACCGCGCCGAACGTCTCTCGTCAGGGGCCGTGCTCTCTCCAATAATTTGCTTTCACCGCGGCAATAGGCGAGATCGTGGTCACGGTGAACGAATAAAACCGCGCCGAACGTCTCTCGTCAGGGGCCGTGCTCTCTCCAATAATTCGCTTTCACCGCGGCAATAGGCGAGATCGTGGTCACGGTGAACGAATAAAACCGCGCCGAACGTCTCTCGTCAGGGGCCGTGCTCTCTCCAATAATTAGCTTTCACCGCGGCAATAGGCGAGATCGTGGTCACTGTGAACGAATAAAACCGCGTCGAACGTCTCTCGTCAGGGGCCGTGGTCTCTCCAATAATTTGCTTTCACCGCGGCAATAGGCGAGATCGTGGTCACGGTGAACGAATAAAACCGCGCCGAACGTCTCTCGTCAGGGGCCGTGCTCTCTCCAATAATTCGCTTTCACCGCGGCAATAGGCGAGATCGTGGTCACGGTGAACGAATAAAACCGCGCCGAACGTCTCTCGTCAGGGGCCGTGCTCTCTCCAATAATTTGCTTTCACCGCGGCAATAGGCGAGATCGTGGTCACGGTGAACGAATAAAACCGCGCCGAACGTCTCTCGTCAGGGGCCGTGCTCTCTCCAATATTTCGCTTTCACCGCGGCAATAGGCGAGATCGTGGTCACGGTGAACGAATAAAACCGCGCCGAACGTCTCTCGTCAGGGGCCGTGCTCTCTCCAATAATTTGCTTTCACCGCAGCAATAGGCGAGATCGTGGTCACGGTGAACGAATAAAACCGCGCCGAACGTCTCTCGTCAGGGGCCGTGCTCTCTCCAATAATTTGCTTTCACCGCGGCAATAGGCGAGATCGTGGTCACGGTGAACGAATAAAACCGCGCCGAACGTCTCTCGTCAGGGGCCGTGCTCTCTCCAATAATTCGCTTTCACCGCGGCAATAGGCGAGATCGTGGTCACGGTGAACGAATAAAACCGCGCCGAACGTCTCTCGTCAGGGGCCGTGCTCTCTCCAATAATTCGCTTTCACCGCGGCAATAGGCGAGATCGTGGTCACGGTGAACGAATAAAACCGCGCCGAACGTCTCTCGTCAGGGGCCGTGCTCTCTCCAATAATTTGCTTTCACCGCGGCAATAGGCGAGATCGTGGTCACGGTGAACGAATAAAACCGCGCCGAACGTCTCTCGTCAGGGGCCGTGCTCTCTCCAATAATTCGCTTTCACCGCGGCAATAGGCGAGATCGTGGTCACGGTGAACGAATAAAACCGCGCCGAACGTCTCTCGTCAGGGGCCGTGCTCTCTCCAATAATTTGCTTTCACCGCGGCAAACGGCGAGATCGTGGTCACGGTGAACGAATAAAACCGCGCCGAACGTCTCTCGTCAGGGGCCGTGCTCTCTCCAATAATTCGCTTTCACCGCGGCAATAGGCGAGATCGTGGTCACGGTGAACGAATAAAACCGCGCCGAACGTCTCTCGTCAGGGGCCGTGCTCTCTCCAATAATTCGCTTTCACCGCGGCAATAGGCGAGATCGTGGTCACGGTGAACGAATAAAACCGCGCCGAACGTCTCTCGTCAGGGGCCGTGCTCTCTCCAATAATTCGCTTTCACCGCGGCAATAGGCGAGATCGTGGTCACGGTGAACGAATAAAACCGCGCCGAACGTCTCTCGTCAGGGGCCGTGCTCTCTCCAATAATTTGCTTTCACCGCGGCAATAGGCGAGATCGTGGTCACGGTGAACGAATAAAACCGCGCCGAACGTCTCTCGTCATGGGCCGTGCTCTCTCCAATAATTTGCTTTCACCGCGGCAATAGGCGAGATCGTGGTCACGGTGAACGAATAAAACCGCGCCGAACGTCTCTCGTCAGGGGCCGTGCGCTCTCCAATAATTCGCTTTCACCGCGGCAATAGGCGAGATCGTGGTCACGGTGAACGAATAAAACCGCGCCGAACGTCTCTCGTCAGGGGCCGTGCTCTCTCCAATAATTTGCTTTCACCGCGGCAATAGGCGAGATCGTGGTCACGGTGAACGAATAAAACCGCGCCGAACGTCTCTCGTCAGGGGCCGTGCTCTCTCCAATAATTCACTTTCACCGCCGCAATAGGCGAGATCGTGGTCACGGTGAACGAATAAAACCGCGCCGAACGTCTCTCGTCAGTGGCCGTGCTCTCTCCAATAATTTGCTTTCACCGCGGCAATAGGCGAGATCGTGGTCACGGTGAACGAATAAAACCGCGCCGAACGTCTCTCGTCAGGGGTCGTGCTCTCTCCAATAATTCGCTTTCACCGCGGCAATAGACGAGATCGTGGTCACGGTGAACGAATAAAACCGCGCCGAACGTCTCTCGTCAGGGGCCGTGCTCTCTCCAATAATTTGCTTTCACCGCGGCAATAGGCGAGATCGTGGTCACGGTGAACGAATAAAACCGCGCCGAACGTCTCTCGTCAGGGGCCGTGCTCTCTCCAATAATTCACTTTCACCGCGGCAATAGGCGAGATCGTGGTCACGGTGAACGAATAAAACCGCGCCGAACGTCTCTCGTCAGGGGCCGTGCTCTCTCCAATAATTCGCTTTCACCGCGGCAATAGGCGAGATCGTGGTCACGGTGAACGAATAAACCGCGCCGAACGTCTCTCGTCAGGGGCCGTGCTCTCTCCAATAATTTGCTTTCACCGCGGCAATAGGCGAGATCGTGGTCACGGTGAACGAATAAAACCGCGCCGAACGTCTCTCGTCAGGGGCCGTGCTCTCTCCAATAATTCACTTTCACCGCGGCAATAGGCGAGATCGTGGTCACGGTGAACGAATAAAACCGCGCCGAACGTCTCTCGTCAGGGGCCGTGCTTTCTCCAATAATTTGCTTTCACCGCGGCAATAGGCGAGATCGTGGTCACGGTGAACGAATAAAACCGCGCCGAACGTCTCTCGTCAGGGGCCGTGCTCTCTCCAATAATTCGCTTTCACCGCGGCAATAGGCGAGATCGTGGTCACGGTGAACGAATAAAACCGCGCCGAACGTCTCTCGTCAGGGGCCGTGCTCTCTCCAATAATTCGCTTTCACCGCGGCAATAGGCGAGATCGTGGTCACGGTGAACGAATAAAACCGCGCCGAACGTCTCTCGTCAGGGGCCGTGCTCTCTCCAATAATTTGCTTTCACCGCGGCAATAGGCGAGATCGTGGTCACGGTGAACGAATAAAACCGCGCCGAACGTCTCTCGTCAGGGGCCGTGCTCTCTCCAATAATTTGCTTTCACCGCGGCAATAGGCGAGATCGTGGTCACGGTGAACGAATAAAACCGCGCCGAACGTCTCTCGTCAGGGGCCGTGCTCTCTCCAATAATTCGCTTTCACCGCGGCAATAGGCGAGATCGTGGTCACGGTGAACGAGTAAAACCGCGCCGAACGTCTCTCGTCAGGGGCCGTGCTCTCTCCAATAATTCGCTTTCACCGCGGCAATAGGCGAGATCGTGGTCACGGTGAACGAATAAAACCGCGCCGAACGTCTCTCGTCAGGGGCCGTGCTCTCTCCAATAATTTGCTTTCACCGCGGCAATAGGCGAGATCGTGGTCACGGTGAACGAATAAAACCGCGCCGAACGTCTCTCGTCAGGGGCCGTGCTCTCTCCAATAATTCGCTTTCACCGCGGCAATAGGCGAGATCGTGGTCACGGTGAACGAATAAAACCGCGCCGAACGTCTCTCGTCAGGGGCCGTGCTCTCTCCAATAATTTGCTTTCACCGCGGCAATAGGCGAGATCGTGGTCACGGTGAACGAATAAAACCGCGCCGAACGTCTCTCGTCAGGGGCCGTGCTCTCTCCAATAATTCGCTTTCACCGCGGCAATAGGCGAGATCGTGGTCACGGTGAACGAATAAAACCGCGCCGAACGTCTCTCGTCAGGGGCCGTGCTCTCTCCAATAATTTGCTTTCACCGCGGCAATAGGCGAGATCGTGGTCACGGTAAACGAATAAAACCTCGCCGAACGTTTCTCGTCAGGGGCCGTGCTCTCTCCAATAATTCGCTTTCACCGCGGCAAAAGCCGACATCGTGGACACGGTGAACGAATAAAACCGCGCCGAACGTCTCTCGTCAGGGGCCGTGCTCTCTCCAATAATTTGCTTTCACCGCGGCAATAGGCGAGATCGTGGTCACGGTGAACGAATAAAACCGCGCCGAACGTCTCTCGTCAGGGGCCGTGCTCTCTCCAATATTTCGCTTTCACCGCAGCAATAGGCGAGATCGTGGTCACGGTGAACGAATAAAACCGCGCCGAACGTCTCTCGTCAGGGGCCGTGCTCTCTCCAATAATTCGCTTTCACCGCGGCAATAGGCGAGATCGTGGTCACGGTGAACGAATAAAACCGCGCCGAACGTCTCTCGTCAGGGGCCGTGCTCTCTCCAATAATTCGCTTTCACCGCGGCAATAGGCGAGATCGTGGTCACGGTGAACGAATAAAACCGCGCCGAACGTCTCTCGTCAGGGGCCGTGCTCTCTCCAATAATTCGCTTTCAGCGCGGCAATAGGCGAGATCGTGGTCACGGTGAACAAATAAAACCGCTCCGAACGTCTCTCGTCAGGGGCCGTGCTCTCTCCAATAATTTGCTTTCACCGCGGCGATAGGCGAGATCGTGGTCACGGTGAACGAATAAAACCGCGCCGAACGTCTCTCGTCAGGGGCCGTGCTCTCTCCAATATTTTTGCTTTCACCGCGGCAATAGGCGAGATCGTGGTCACGGTGAACGAATAAAACCGCGCCGAACGTCTCTCGTCAGGGGCCGTGCTCTCTCCAATAATTTGCTTTCACCGCGGCAATAGGCGAGATCGTGGTCACGGTGAACGAATAAAACCGCGCCGAACGTCTCTCGTCAGGGGCCGTGCTCTCTCCAATAATTCGCTTTCACCGCGGCAATAGGCGAGATCGTGGTCACGGTGAACGAAAAAAACCGCGCCGAACGTCTCTCGTCAGGCGCCGTGCTCTCTCCAATAATTCGCTTTCACCGCGGCAATAGGCGAGATCGTGGTCACGGTGAACGAATAAAACCGCGCCGAACGTCTCTCGTAAGGGGCCGTGCTCTCTCCAATAATTCGCTTTCACCGCGGCAATAGGCGAGATCGTGGTCACGGTGAACGAATAAAACCGCGCCGAACGTCTCTCGTCAGGGGCCGTGCTCTCTCCAATAATTCGCTTTCACCGCGGCAATAGGCGAGATCGTGGTCACGGTGAACGAATAAAACCGCGCCGAACGTCTCTCGTCAGGGGCCGTGCTCTCTCCAATAATTTGCTTTCACCGCGGCGATAGGCGAGATCGTGGTCACGGTGAACGAATAAAACCGCGCCGAACGTCTCTCGTCAGGGGCCGTGCTCTCTCCAATAATTTGCTTTCACCGCGGCAATAGGCGAGATCGTGGTCACGGTGAACGAATAAAACCGCGCCGAACGTCTCTCGTCAGGGGCCGTGCTCTCTCCAATAATTTGCTTTCACCGCGGCAATAGGCGAGATCGTGGTCACGGTGAACGAATAAAACCGCGCCGAACGTCTCTCGTCAGGGGCCGTGCTCTCTCCAATAATTCGCTTTCACCGCACCGCGGCAATAGGCGAGATCGTGGTCACGGTGAACGAATAAAACCGCGCCGAACGTCTCTCGTCAGGGGCCGTGCTCTCTCCAATAATTCGCTTTCACCGCGGCAATAGGCGAGATCGTGGTCACGGTGAACGAATAAAACCGCGCCGAACGTCTCTCGTCAGGGGCCGTGCTCTCTCCAATAATTTGCTTTCACCGCGGCAATAGGCGAGATCGTGGTCACGGTGAACGAATAAAACCGCGCCGAACGTCTCTCGTCAGGGGCCGTGTTTTCTCCAATAATTTGCTTTCACCGCGGCAATAGGCGAGATCGTGGTCACGGTGAACGAATAAAACCGCGCCGAACGTCTCTCGTCAGGGGCCGTGCTCTCTCCAATAATTCGCTTTCACCGCTTCAATAGGCGAGATCGTGGTCACGGTGAACGAATAAAACCGCGCCGAACGTCTCTCGTCAGGGGCCGTGCTCTCTCCAATAATTTGCTTTCACCGCGGCAATAGGCGAGATCGTGGTCACAGTGAACGAATAAAACCGCGCCGAACGTCTCTCGTCAGGGGCCGTGCTCTCTCCAATAATTCGCTTTCACCGCGGCAATAGGCGAGATCGTGGTCACGGTGAACGAATAAAACCGCGCCGAACGTCTCTCGTCAGGGGCCGTGCTCTCTCCAATAATTTGCTTTCACCGCGGCAATAGGCGAGATCGTGGTCACGGTGAACGAATAAAACCGCGCCGAACGTCTCTCGTCAGGGGCCGTGCTCTCTCCAATAATTCGCTTTCACCGCGGCAATAGGCGAGATCGTGGTCACGGTGAACGAATAAAACCGCGCCGAACGTCTCTCGTCAGGGGCCGTGCTCTCTCCAATAATTCGCTTTCACCGCGGCAATAGGCGAGATCGTGGTCACGGTGAACGAATAAAACCGCGCCGAACGTCTCTCGTCAGGGGCCGTGCTCTCTCCAATAATTTGCTTTCACCGCGGCAATAGGCGAGATCGTGGTCACGGTGAACGAATAAAACCGCGCCGAACGTCTCTCGTCAGGGGCCGTGCTCTCTCCAATAATTCGCTTTCACCGCGGCAATAGGCGAGATCGTGGTCACGGTGAACGAATAAAACCGCGCCGAACGTCTCTCGTCAGGGGCCATGCTCTCTCCAATAATTAGCTTTCACCGCGGCAATAGGCGAGATCGTGGTCACGGTGAACGAATAAAACCGCGCCGAAGGTCTCTCGTCAGGGGCCGTGCTCTCTCCAATAATTCGCTTTCACCGCGGCAATAGGCGAGATCGTGGTCACGGTGAACGAATAAAACCGCGCCGAACGTCTCTCGTCAGGGGCCGTGCTCTCTCCAATAATTTGCTTTCACCGCGGCAATAGGCGAGATCGTGGTCACGGTGAACGAATAAAACCGCGCCGAACGTCTCTCGTCAGGGGCCGTGCTCTCTCCAATAATTCGCTTTCACCGCGGCAATAGGCGAGATCGTGGTCACGGTGAACGAATAAAACCACGCTGAACGTCTCTCGTCAGGGGCCGTGCTCTCTCCAATAATTTGCTTTCACCGCGGCAATAGGCGAGATCGTGGTCACTGTGAACGAATAAAACCGCGCCGAACGTCTCTCGTCAGGGGCCGTGCTCTCTCCAATAATTCGCTTTCACCGCGGCAATAGGCGAGATCGTGGTCACGGTGAACTAATAAAACCGCGCCGAACGTCTCTCGTCAGCGGCCGTGCTCTCTCCAATAATTTGCTTTCACCGCGGCAATAGGCGAGATCGTGGTCACGGTGAACGAATAAAACCGCGCCGAACGTCTCTCGTCAGGGGCCGTGCTCTCTCCAATAATTTGCTTTCACCGCGGCAATAGGCGAGATCGTGGTCACGGTGAACGAATAAAACCGCGCCGAACGTCTCGCGTCAGGGGCCGTGCTCTCTCCAATAATTCGCTTTCACCGCGGCAATAGGCGAGATCGTGGTCACGGTGAACGAATAAAACCGCGCCGAACGTCTCTCGTCAGGGGCCGTGCTCTCTCCAATAATTTGCTTTCACCGCGGCAATAGGCGAGATCGTGGTCACGGTGAACGAATAAAACCGCGCCGAACGTCTCTCGTCAGGGGCCGTGCTCTCTCCAATAATTCGCTTTCACCGAGGCAATAGGCGAGATCGTGGTCACGGTGAACGAATAAAACCGCGCCGAACGTCTCTCGTCAGGGGCCGTGCTCTCTCCAATAATTTGCTTTCACCGCGGCAATAGGCGAGATCGTGGTCACGGTGAACGAATAAAACCGTGCCGAACGTCTCTCGTCAGGGGCCGTGCTTTCTCCAATAATTCGCTTTCACCGCGGCAATAGACGAGATCGTGGTCACGGTGAACGAATAAAACCGCGCCGAACGTCTCTCGTCAGGGGCCGTGCTCTCTCCAATAATTTGCTTTCACCGCGGCAATAGGCGAGATCGTGGTCACGGTGAACGAATAAAACCGCGCCGAACGTCTCTCGTCAGGGGCCGTGCTCTCTCCAATAATTCACTTTCACCGCGGCAATAGGCGAGATCGTGGTCACGGTGAACGAATAAAACCGCGCCGAACGTCTCTCGTCAGGGGCCGTGCTCTCTCCAATAATTCGCTTTCACCGCGGCAATAGGCGAGATCGTGGTCACGGTGAACGAATAAACCGCGCCGAACGTCTCTCGTCAGGGGCCGTGCTCTCTCCAATAATTTGCTTTCACCGCGGCAATAGGCGAGATCGTGGTCACAGTGAACGAATAAAACCGCGCCGAACGTCTCTCGTCAGGGGCCGTGCTCTCTCCAATAATTCACTTTCACCGCGGCAATAGGCGAGATCGTGGTCACGGTGAACGAATAAAACCGCGCCGAACGTCTCTCGTCAGGGGCCGTGCTTTCTCCAATAATTTGCTTTCACCGCGGCAATAGGCGAGATCGTGGTCACGGTGAACGAATAAAACCGCGCCGAACGTCTCTCGTCAGGGGCCGTGCTCTCTCCAATATATTCGCTTTCACCGCGGCAAAAATGCGAGATCGTGGTCACGGTGAACGAATAAAACCGCACCGAACGTCTCTCGTCAGGGGCCGTGCTCTCTCCAATAATTCGCTTTCACCGCGGCAATAGGCGAGATCGTGGTCACGCTGAACGAATAAAACCGCGCCGAACGTCTCTCGTCAGGGGCCGTGCTCTCTCCA